>NC_064878.1:51243548-51266048 GCF_943734665.1 Anopheles aquasalis | reverse complement strand
TTCAACGAAATGGCAAACAATAAATATTTATTGGGAAATGGTGGATGGGATCCAATGGTAGTGATTTGGTTAAGAAGGTTTTCCAGATGTTGCGGCAGTATACACGCGATAGAAAGATGCAGAATCCGCATCCTCTGGCGAGATTGAATGAGGAGAAAAACATCCCAGCTGTGCCAGGAGCAGATCCTTGGATTTTCCTCAAAATTTTCCCAAAAGCTCCAACATTTTGCCGCTAGCGCCATCTAGGCAGCATATGATGGGGGAAAACTCCATGAAGCTTTTTTCGCCAGCGCTCTCTAGCGAGGGTTCAAAACTGCTCGTAAAAGGTGAGAAATCGAGCAAATGTTCGCGTAACGCAACGTAACGCAACGAAGTGTAACGAAACGCAACGCTAAGCTATGCTGTTCACACGGGAATGTGCAGAGAAATTCTCAAAATATGTGTTTTATTGCGGCTGCTCTGCAAAAGGAACTGTTTTGCAAAGGTTAATTTTGAAAAAAATACAATTTGTAATTTATGAATCTGAACTAGAAGATAGCCAAACAAATATAGTGTTTTCTCAAAAACTTTTCGATAGAAAACACAAGAAAAATACCAACATCTCAATACCAGCACCTTATCGAATGATCAAAAATAGTTTAATCCATACACATGTGCAATAACTACAGTGAATTCAACACATTCTTGCTAAAACAATAACAAAATCGAAATGCAACGCTGAATTGTTTGCGTAGCCTGCTACAGCCGGTTAAAAAAAACGCCACAGTCTGTAGATAATTTCTACAGATTCGAAAAACAAAATGTTAATTTTTAAGCTCCATCGAAAGCTCCGAGAAATAGCTTTCATTTCAAGTGTGACCACTTCCATCTATTTTCGTTTGATACAAAAGGGTTTTGATCGCTGGCGTCAAAAAACGTTCGTAAAACGCTCGTCAAACGCGACCGCACGGCCTGCGCTCTCATGCTAGTCATCTCTCTGCTCTGGGTAACAGTAACTAGCGGGCATCAGCAGCAGCCGGTGTTGTGCGAGTGAGTGAGGCAAGTTCTTCGAGGCAGACCACGCGCGCCCGTCCACTCGCGTGATTGTTTTAAATCATTTTCAAATTTAAATTTCGTGAAGCCGCTGACCTCCCCAAAAAAAGAAAAACACGCACGCGTGCTCTGTGTCGCCGTGATCGTGCCGGTGCCGTTGTGAATGGTGTGGTATGGTGTGTGCGTATACCGGCGGCGCCGAAATTGAATAACAAAATTTTGGGGGTGCTCATCGCTATTGTGTTCTGTGAAGTAGCATGTACCGAGAGAGGAGGGAATGGGATTGTGTAACAACCGGGAACAATAGAGAAAGGACGCGCTCACGCTCGTGGTGGTGTCGTCCTTTCTGCGATGCCCTCGGTTTCACTTTCAATCGTCACAATTGAAATCGTTATCTCTCGCTCTCGCTCCCTGTCACTCCCCTTGGTTGCTCATCTCGAGAGCATCCTTATCTATCTACCACGTTGCCTACCATCCCATTATCGGCGTTTGCTGCTGGCCAGTGGCTGATGCCAGAACAAGCAGCATAACAGAAAGAGCAAGATAAGAAGCGAAGAGGCAACTAGCGCGAGAGCGAGCGAGAAAGCTGCAACGTGTCCTTTTGGATCGAAACCAGTGCCAAAAAGATTCGACGTAGAAGACACCCCGATAGAGAGGCAGAGAGAGAGAGAGTGAGAGTGAGAGAAAGAACTAGAGAGAGAAAGAGATAGTGCGCGAGAGATGCTGGGCCTTTTTGGAAGCAAGCCAAGAACCGCGGTCGGCGCCGCTGCCGTCGCCGCGAGCCAAAATCGCAGATTCTCATGTGGCAATCTGAAAACAGCTGAAAGGAAAGGAAGACTCCGCGGGGGAGAAAAGGGAGAGGGGGCATGCCCCACTCTCCCACCATCAAACCCCTTCAAACACCGCTCGATGGGAGCAGGATGGTCGCTTCTCTCCACTTGATCTGAGCTCGTTCTCGTCTTCGCTCTGGCTCCCCATCATCATCGCCGTCATCATCATCATCATCATCATCTTCAGCAGGAGCAGCAGAGGCAGCAGCCGGTGACGGCCAGTGACGGGGAGCATTGCGCAAGGGCAAAACGGGGACGACGACGACGACGACGACGATGAAAACACATACGCATGAGAACAACGCGGTGCTGCTGGGCTGGCGCGCGAGATGATGCGATGCTCTCGCTGGTGATCGCCATGGCCTGCCAAGAGGAGGGCACACAACGCAAGGTTACAAGAATAGCGTTTGGTGGTGTGTGCGCATGGTGTTTGTCTGTGTATGTGTGTGTTATGTAAATTTTCCGAGGGCCGGTTTTCCCTGCTCTGGCTGGCTGGGAAAACGCTCTCTAGCGAGATCCTTGGAAAATTGAGCGATTTTCATATAAAGAGAGAGAGGGGAAGCGAGATGGAGAGAGTGAGTGAGAGAGAGAGAGAGAGAGAGAGAGAGAAAGAGAGAGAGAGGAGCATCTTCGACACAGCATCCACCAGCACACTACCAAGCGATCTGTTTCCGCCTTCTTGGATGTGCGAGACCTATAACCAGAGAGAAAAACCGGGAGAGAAAGAGAGAGAGAGAGAGAGAGTGCTCTGAGAGAGAGTGTTTGATCCAAGGAGCACAAAAGGATAACAAAATCAGGATTCGTCCTTGCTGGTGCCTCGTTGCCTGGTTGCTGGCGGTGGGTGTTTCAATCGTTGGCAAACCATCCAGTGAGAAATACGTGAATCCGAGACCCGGTGGACCCCGGGACAACCGTGCAAAACATCTGCTGCCTTGGCGATAAGAGCCTGCTGCTGCGAGTGCGAACGAATTGGTTGGTGAGATCGAGAGAACGAAAGAAAGAGAGAGCGAGCGGGCGCGAGAACACGCACTTCTCGCGGAGTTTTTTTGGGCAAATCCACGCATCCATCCCGTCCGCACACAGATACCAGCATAAAAGCGTGTGGTTCTTGCGAGAACGCGAGAACCAAGGGAAGAACTGTCAAAAATTGGCCGCGGCACAGAGCAGAAGCAGCAGCAGCAGCAGCAGCAGAGAACGTCCTAATCGCGAACGGCGGTCGTGGCACCACGCAAACAACGCACTCGACCAAAATCAACCAGCCAGCCCGGAGACCGGAAGCCGTGTCGTGGAAGTGCAAAGAACGTGTTTCCGTGCGAGGTACAAACGGTCGTGTGCCCCGTGGGGTGGACCGTATAGGCATTTGATTGATTGCGCAAACAACGACCAACCAACCAGCCAGCCAGCCAGACACGGGAGCACAGTATTGAGTTGTGTTGTGCTGCTGCTAACCACGCGTTTAATTCGCGGCCGCTATCGAATTGGCCGGCGTGTTGTGCAAGACGAATGGAAACCGTTCGAATTCGTTCAGGGAGGACCGCGCGAAAAAGCACCGAACTCTCGGGGAAAGGGGGCGGATAATCCAGCCAGGACATTTTGACATTTAATCCTTCGCCTGCCAGCGCCTGCCTAGAGTGTGTTGGTGGTGTCGGCTACGTAGGAAGGACGCGTGCTCCTAGGCACGGTGACTGTGTGTGAGTGTGGTGGTGCTGTAGCCAAAGCTTCGAAGCAATCGAAGGAAGCGTTTGCCAAATAATTCTGTGTAAACACCCCCAGCGCAGTGTCCGTGAGAGCGCGCGCGCGTCTCCGGTCTCGTGTTGGTGGTGTGTGCGTTGGATGGATTTATTTTCTCCATCCTGGTCCTTTTTTTTTTTTTGGTGGGCCGTGGGAATTTCCCAGGATGATAAATTTGATGTTAAGCTGTGTGGCGCTGGTGAAACACGTAAACAGCAGCAGCAGCATCACCGCCTCCCACTCCGAAGAGTGTCCCGCTGGTTCGTCATTGCCCGTCGGCGTGTCCCGTTTTTCATGGTTCCAGGGACGCTTCGAGAGGAAAATCTCATAATCTCGTCCGTTGGTAGGGATGCGCTGCGCTGCGTGTTGTGTGTATCCCGATGCTGGGCTGCGAGTGTGTTAGTGTCACAGCATCACAGCAGCAGCAGCAGCAAAGGGTTCCCCTTGCGGTCCAAAACACTCTGAGCAAGCTGTGAGCGAGCGTTCGAACTGTGAGACGCATTTCGAGTTTGAGTTTTCCACCGGAAAGAGGGAAGGCTCGAGCAAAGCACAGGACGGGGATCCGTTTATTGAAAATTGTGTGTGTTTTTTTCTCTTCGTTTTGATTCCCCTCAGTACAGCTGATCAGCATCATTCAGCATAGTATCGCGGGAAAAGTTTAGCCAACATTCGAGCGCCGCACCGGCGAAAGAGAAAAGGTGGTCGGCCAGAGTCGGAGTTGGAATAAGAGTGAAAACCAAAATCCTGTGTGCCATATAGCAGTTCCAAGTGATCGCAGCCCTCCTTCACGTAGTGTGTGCAAAACCCACCCCTCCCGTGCGGTGTTGTAAAGTGTCTGTATTTATGAGGGTGCGTGATAAGTGATTTGTCTTCTAAAATACGCCGCGCCGCGTGCGTGCGTGAGTGCGTGTGTCTGTGTGCTTCCAAGGAGTTTGTCGTTCGTGCTTCCTCGAAGGGTTCACAAAAAGCGCCATCAACTTCCTCTTAAAGCAAGAGCGAGAGAGAGAGTGAGCGGTGGCCAAAGACACACCGCCGTATCACGCACATCCGGTTTCCTGTGATTCCGTGGTCCCGACACCCGCTGTCCGACGGTGTTGTGCCCAGAGTCGGCCTACTGTGTGGTGAGGTGGTGTTCGCAGCCGCAGCCGCAGTCGCAGTCGTCGTCGTCGCCTGCTTCGTCCGTTTTGTATGAACTGAGGGATAGTATATCCCCCAAAAAGCCGTCAAACTGTGGGGCTCCGGACCATACTTTCTCCATCCCCAGGGAATGTACTTTCCGGTAAGTTGGCCAACCAGATTAGTATGCAAAACATACCCTACTATCGTGGGGGGCGGGGTGGGGATGATGTTGTTGTGTGATCATTCCAATACAACAACACTTTCTTCCGGTCCGGACCTACCGCAGACCGGCAGGCACAATGGCCACAATTAGAATGTTTTCAAGGTCTCAATACATTATGTTGCTTGCCCCCTTCCTCTTTCCTTTCACTTTATTGTTCCTCCTCACGCTACGATGCGTTGAAACATGGGCCCTTCTTCACCAAACAATCATCCCTCCCCACATCCCGGGGATGTCTGCCAAACTCATCAAACCGAGACCCGGGGGTGGGGGCTGTGGTTCCGTTGGCCGCAAAGGGCTCGACAACCTCTCCCCCTCAACGGTTCGCGCACGTGGTTATGCTTGAATGCCGCTAGAATGCAGCGCGATCTTACCAACGTCATCCATTTGCCGTTGGATTTACGCGACAAGACCAAACAGCTGAGCAGCACCAGCAACAGTAGCATCATCAGGAATGATGGTGTGCGTTGGCGTTGACAGTACAAGATGTGTTGGTACATCTCGCCGGTCGCCCTGTCGATGGAATGCATATATAGCAGCCACGTTGTTGTGATCGTCGTGGCATCCAACAGCGAGTGACGCACCGTCGCGACGGCGTTCGGTTCCGATCGCCTCCCCAATGCAGTGCCCTCGGAAATCACGTAGATCGCGATCATCCGCTAATCCATTGTCACTCATGGCTCATGACTCATGATCTGCTCCCCAAAAACAGGGACAACAATGCACTCCCGGGCACCTAAACTACGGACCACGCTTCCGCTCAGTGTTCAAATTGAATTGTATTTCAAGCCAAAGATGGTATTGGTTAAAGTGTGCGGGCACCGTGAGCTCTTTTTTATAATTTTATTCCTCTCCTCCTCGTCGTGTGCTTGGCCTGGGGTTCGATCGCCAGGTCGCTTGGTTGGAATGTGTAATTTGTAAATCACTCACGATGCAAAACACCATCGCGCGCCGTTTCTGATGCCGACCAACTCCTCCTCTGCACCCTTTTAGGGGTTTGCATGAAGTCACTTGGAGGGCGCTTTAGAACGATCACATAGAACCAATACCATTACCCATGCGGGCGGCCCCCGGGGAACGATGAGTCGCCCGCTCTCGTCTCCGTTATCGCGGTCCAACGCTGCTGACGGCCCGGGGCGGGTTCTTGTTTAATATTTATTAAGACTCGCACGTCCGTGTACCGTTTTGATTTGTTGAAAGTTGTTGACCACAACACACAAACACATAGGACCATGATGGCCCCTATCAATCGCGGTTCGAGTTCATGTAAATCATTGCTTCATCAATTTGTGGCTTGCTGCGAGGCTTTGACTTTACTAGCGACGCAAGCCATTGGCGGTGTTTTGATAGAACATTGGCGATAGAACAACGGACTGATAAGGGAATTGCCTGGATGGATTCACCAGTTTTTGGTGTCCATGTCGAAGTCGGTGATAAGAAGATGTAGCAAACGATCTAGCGGAGCTCTAGAGCTAAACTCATCTTATACCATCCACGGCCACGTGGGCTGGCTGTTGTACAATGAATGTGCTACATTATTCAAGACTCTCTGCGCTCAGCAACAAAGAATCCTTTCTTGGACCGTGTAAGATTAAGTGTCAGCCTTGTGCCAGGGCATATACACACCTTGTGCTAATTAATTCATGTCTTGCAAGACGGTAATTCCCTATGCATGGTCACGCTCTGGTGACGACACATGCCTGGTGAACAATATGGACCAGTGCTAAGAGCTGAACGCTGTCGAACTGTTGTGTGCGCTGCTCCGTGGCTGAGATTTGATTTAGTCCCCGAGCAGCAGCAGCAGCAGCAGCAGCAGTACCTGCCAATCTGCTGTTGCCGGAAGCTATTGTTGGATTAGAGTTGCTGCTGGAAGAGCGCCTTTAGGTTTTTGCACTCAGGCTCATGCTGGATTTTAATCACATAAATTATTCCCAATCACGCGTGCGTTTGTGTGCCATGGAATGGGTTCAGCTACTTGCCAGGGTCATTGGGGGCATGGGCATCGAAATGTGTGCTACACATCCTGTTGTGCCTTTTTGTGGTGACCGGGGCTTATCGGATCTTCCGGTTCTGCCAGAGAGAGAGAGAGAGAGAGAGAGAGAGAGAGAGAGAGATGCGTTGCTGCTGCTGCTGGAAAATATAATAATTCCCTGACTTATTATTCCATGCTCATCGCATCCGACCATGCCGTGAGTGGTGCGGCATCGGAAGATGATGCCGGAATGGAATTATTTTTTCTTAATTCCCCTCCAAGGTTCCCGTGGCCCCCGGGGTTGGCCACGGGGTCGACAATCGATGCTGGTACATCCACCGCCGCTGTGCCTCTGTTGTCTGCCTACCGTCGTGGTACTAGAGATGACCTTTCGTGCTCGATGGCATTTCAGTGAAGCTGATGATGCTGGAGCGAGCCAACCAGCATCACCATCAGCTACATCGTGACTATCATCGTCATCGACCCGTGGTATAATCTTAGAAGAAGCTCGGGTACAGCGGGTCGCGTTTAACGATTACGAGGCAGACCCTCACACAGCTTCCTGGACAGTTCAACAGAGAGAGCTGGTACTTTGCACATTCGACATGCAATACGCGAAGGGGAGAGGAAGAGAAACGGAGTTCGTGTTTACGGATGCGGTTGGTATTTTGTCGCATAAATCCACGGATAACCTGTCACACTTTGGAGGATCATCTGCGGATCAAATGTGGATTCGTTATTGCCCCGATCAGCTGGTTGTGTACTTGTTTGTTACGTCTAGATTCCAGACATTGATATCCGGGATTTTTTTTTACTCCAAACTACGTCCACCGATTGGGGATTGTGGGACACAAAGTGGGGCCATCAAACAATGCCGTCTCCAGTGAGCGGCTTGACACATAAATCTGCAAAGTGGCCATCTTCCAAAAATGGCCAGTGCCAGTGAAAGCCAGCAGCACCACCAGACCAGACCGAGCGCGCGAGTTAACTCCGCTGCTGCAACCTGAGCCGTGCGGCATCTCTTACCTCCTTCCTTCCCCCATTCCCAATTCCTCGACAATGTGTAGCAATAAGAACAGTCTGTTAGAGACCCTCATCAGGAACGGTCACCCGTGTCTAGTAAATAAAAAAATATAAAAAACAACTTAAGTAGATGTTTTAACTGGCGCCCGAAAGCGAGGACCCACTCCTACAAAACGTCATCAGTGTACAGTATACAGTAAAAGAAAAAAACTGTACTAGTGACTTTTGTGAAGTAAAGTGCATCACTGCAGACCTGTCGACATATCTCCAGAGGAGCGGCTGAGGACCCTTAGTAGGCAACTGAACGGGAAATCTCCAAAGCAGCAACGCGGTGACCGGCACGATTCGATACCTGGACAATGTGGCTACTGTTCCTGTGAGTTTTAAGTTAATTTAGGCAATTTTTTTTAAAGTGAAATTACGTACTACTTATACATCAAGTTAGTTAGTGAAGCGTTAGAAAATAGAAAGTGTTAGAAAGTGATTTAGTGAAGATATCGAAGAATTGAATTTGTTTTGGTAATTTAAAATTCACATTTTTCAATCAGCTTAATCATTTAATAATTATCAAAAAAACATACATTTCAATTTTTTAGAAAAAAATTCCCATTTTAATGCTACAACCTTCAAAACTACAAAAAATGAATCATCAAGAGTTTATTGAAGTTGGAAAGGTGCCGGACTATGTAAAGGAATTGCCCATTTTTGAGGGGCATGCTCCCAGTCTGAGTCGATGGATTTTAGAAGTCGAAAGCGTTTTAAAGCTTTACGAACGCCTACCGAAACCATCGCTCGAATATTCAATTTTGGAAGGCACTATTAGAAGGAAAATAAAAGGTGAGGCAGCAGACGTGCTAAATTCCAATTGCGTCACGGGTGATTGGAACACAATCAAAAGAACTCTTCTCCTTTATTACAAGGACAAAAGAGATCTTAAAACACTTGATTATGAATTAACAATAATCAAGAAAAAGCCGTCTGAGTCACTTAGTTGTTATTTTAGCAGGGTTAACGACTTGCAAACAGCTATCGTGACGCAAATTCACGCCGATCCTAAATATGCCAGTAACTATGTAGTGCACATAAATTATTTCAGAGAAAAGGCTTTGGATAGTTTTATTCGTGGTCTAGATAAACCACTCAACTTTTTATTAAAAAATTACAACCCCAGCTCCATCAGTGATGCTTTTAATTACTGTTTGGAATTTTGTAACATGGATGCGCGATCCGCTCCGTTCCATGACAAGCCTTATCAAAACATCCCTAAGCCGAGGGATTTACAGCAACAACCTCATCAACAAAGATATAAAATAAACATTGGTCAAACAAATCCTAACTATGTACACAACAAGCCAGGGCCATCTCAACATCAACATTTCTCCAACCCGAATGCGTATCAACAAAAATCTTGGAACCAGAAAACAAAACAGCAAACATCTTGGAACCCTCCAGGCAATAACGGCCCGGTTCCTATGGAAGTGGATCCGTCTATGAGATCAAATTTCAATCCACAGCACGGTCCGCAATTCAGTGCAAAACGGCCTCGGCCATCATCGTCACAACAACGATATCCACAGCAATGCCATGCTGTTGACGATAACAATATTTTTCAACCGCTCGACGCATATGCTGACAGTAGTTTTCAACCGCAAAACACATACGTTGACAATAATATGCAACCGCCCAGCGCATATGCTCACACTGGTTTCCAACAACCAAATAAACATTCTCAAGCTAATTTTCAACACCCTGACAACAATCGGTTACAGTATGTGCCATGTTCAAATCCCTTGAACGAAACACATATAAGTGGGCAAGAATATTTTAATGTTCAGCCTAATCAATCCGAAACACATTTTTTAGATTGGAACGCAAATTGGTAAAACCATTCCTCCCCTATATCAATTTGCAAACAACAAAGGGAGAATTTCCATTTGTAATTGATACCGGTTCCAACATAAATATCATTTCAACGAAACTCGCATATAACTACATTTTAGCTAAACCGTATCCAATTTCGCCACATAAAATAGGAAGTGCAAGTGGCAATTTTAATGCCAATACTGCTATAGACATAAAATTTTTTGCACCAAAATGCATACAGTCGTTCCAGTTTATAGTTCACGATTTTCATCCATTTTTTGTGGGCATAATCGGAACAACCATCTTAAACAGTTTAGATGCCGATATTTCATTTCTGAATAATACAATGAAAATTACGACAGATAATGGAACACCATTGATAATCCCTCTAAAAAAATATGAAAAGGGAAACCAAAACAATATCTTAGATTTTCGAACTGATCACCTTGCAGACACTACTAAGGATAGGTTAATAAAGGTTTTAAATGAAAACAAATCTGTTTTTCATGAACCTAACGCACAATTGACGTGTGCAACAAACATAGAATGTAGAATTAATACTACTGATGATATTCCCATACATCAGCGAGTGTATCCATACCCTGCAGCATTCGTAGATGAAGTTAACCTTCAAATAAAGCAGATGCTACAGGATGGAATAATAAGACCATCTAGATCTCCCTGGACGTCACCTGTATGGGTCGTGCCAAAGAAAAACGATGCGTCCGGCAAGCCTAAATTTAGATTAGTTATGGATTATAAAAAACTTAATGAAAAGACAATAAGTGATCGATACCCGATCCCAGAAATCGAATATGTCTTAGAACAATTAAAAGGGCAAACATATTTTTCAACCTTAGATCTCGCATCAGGTTTCCACCAAATAAAGATGCATGAACGAGATATCGAAAAAACCGCTTTCTCAGTGAACAACGGTAAATACGAGTTCACACGAATGCCTTTCGGTTTAAAGAATGCTCCGGCAGTGTTCCAAAGAGCATTAGACGATATACTTAGGAAACATATTGGTAAAATATGTTATATTTACATGGACGATGTAATCGTGTTCGGAAAAACGATTGACGAGCATCTTAACAATCTACATGTGATTCTAAAGACACTCAATTCAGCAAATCTGAAGGTTCAGCTGGATAAGTCAGAATTCATGCATAAGGAAGTAGAATATCTTGGGCATATAGTATCCCACGAAGGAATAAAACCCAACCCCAAGAAGATAGAGAAAATTAAACAATTTCCTATCCCAGTAAGTATAAAAAAATTAAGGTCATTCTTAGGAATGATGAATTACTATAGGAAATTTATTAGGGACTATGCTAAAATAGCGAAACCCTTGACAAACCTTTTAAAGGGAGAAAACATTCCATCTAGCAAAAAAATTTCACTTTCGTCAGATGAGATTAAATGCTTTGAAAAATTAAAATCCATATTATGTTCATCAGATATTTTAATATATCCTGATCATAGTGAACCTTTTATTTTGACGACAGACGCTTCAAATTATGCGATAGGAGCAGTACTATCGCAGGGACAAATTGGAAGCGATCGACCGATACATTTTGCATCCCGCACATTGGATAAAGCGGAAGAATCTTATTCAGTCCCTGAAAAAGAGATGTTAGCCATCATTTGGGCTTTGAAAACATTTCGAAACTATTTATACGGGGCAAAATTTAAAATATTAACTGACCATCAACCACTGACTTTTACTCTCTCAGCTAAAAACACAAATGCGAAATTGAAAAGATGGAAGTCTTATTTGGAAGAGCATGATTACGAAATCATATACAAACCAGGAAAAACTAATGTAGTAGCCGACGCTTTAAGCCGCATAGTTTTGTCTATGACTGCTACTCAACATTCAGCTGAGGATAGCGATTCTTTTTTTATACCATCAACCGAAGCACCTATTAACGCTTTTCGGAACCAAGTCGTCTTGGAGGAGGGAGAGGACGCTGTACTTGTCACTCATCCATTTCCATTGTACAAACGGGTGCATATTAAAATTCAAGACACTAGTCCTCAAAATCTTTTGCATATTTTAAAAACGCATTTTGATCCATCAAAATTAAATGGACTATTCACCAGTGAGTCTTTGATGGGTAAAATTCAAGAAGTATATAAACAAAACTTCAGTCAACAAAATATTTTGAAAATTCGATTCACTCAAAAAATGCTAGAAGATGTTGAATCCTCATCTGATCAAATGGATCTTATAGCCAAAGAGCATAACAGAGCACATAGAGGCGTCGAAGAAAACAAACAACAAATTATAAAAAGGTTCTATTTCCCAAAGTTGGCCTCAAAATTGAAAGGATTTATAAAACATTGCCAGATATGTAACGAATGTAAATACGATAGAAAACCTATCGATTATCCATTGCAAAAAACACCGCTCCCGAAACAACCTTTCGAGATAGCACATATCGACATTATGTTTTTGGAAAACCACTATTTTTTGACTTATGTCGATAAATTTTCGAAGTTTGCACAAGTGAAAGAAATTAATTCACGTGCCACTGTAGATGTCCTTCCGGCTTTATCGGACATTATTTTAAAAAATAAACCACCCGACATATTAGTCATGGATGGAGAAAAAGCTTTTAGCTCGGGAGAAATTATCGATTTTTTCAATCGTTACGGAATTAAACCGTATGTAACGGCCACTGGAAGAAGTGAAATGAATGGAGTTGTTGAAAGGTTCCATTCTACTTTATTGGAACTTTATAGGATTACAAAAACAGAAAATCCAGACAAAGGGGTAATTGACCTAATCAACATATCGGTGCACAAATACAACACATCGATACACTCTTGCACAAGATTCACTCCTTTGGAAATAATTACACCTTCTGCAAATACTACTTCAATTCTTCAGCAAGTCACTTTAAACTTAAAAAAGAAACAAGAGAAGGATATAGGATTTCACAATAAAGATAAAAAACCTGCTACAATATCGAATGACGCCGAAGCGTTTATGAAAACAAAACGTAGGTTAAAACAGGCAAAACCCTATAAGAAGGTAGAAATTAGAGAAATTAATAAGACTACTGTAACTACCAATCATGGAAAGAAGATTCATAAGAACGATTTAAAAGTAAAATAATAATTGAATATATTTTACAGATACCTTCCCATCGTCATAGGCCAAAACATAACGATAACCAGCGTTAACAGAACACCTATCCTTGCTTTTGACAAGGGAGAAGGTAGGATTTGTATAGGAAAAACATATTATTTACACCATTTTGGAATAGGTGACATTCAAAATGCCATTAAAACACTACTCTTAGAATTTGAATCATTTGAAGAAACACAGTTTACCTACTTAATTAAAGAAGAGTTTTATAATGCTAATCAACTACTAAAATCAACCATACCAAGCTACAGAAGTAAACGATGGGACACATTAGGTACCGTATGGAAATTTATTGCCGGTACTCCCGATGCGAATGATTTGAAAATAATAAATTCAACGATGAATGACCTAATTTCTGGAAATAACGGTCAAGTTATAATTAATAAGGATCTTACGAAAAGGGTTAATCAAAATCTCGCAAACGTACGAAATGCTATAGCTTTGTTTAATAGTACGTCTGTTGAATTACATGCACTAAATATACTTCTAAACTTAAAATATGTAACAGAAAAATTAAATATTATCATAGACAGCATCAGCTTAGCTAGGTCGTCGATAACCAACCCGAGAATATTAAGTAAAGAGGAAACGAACATAATACTAAATGATCTTAAGGAAAATAAGATTTTCGTTCACAGTACAGTTGAGGCATTCCAATACACATCAACTAAGGTCGCCGTCAATAAAGACGAATTGATCTTAATCACAAGCGTTCCAAAGTTAAACAATGATGTTTACAGGAAAGTCCAGGTTTATGCAATAAGGAATAATAATAAGAAGATTCATGTCCCCAATCCTTATTACCTTTCCTCTACTTCCCAAAAATGGATCGTGACGACGCTTGATAAATATGTATACGACACAACGGAGATTCAGCCCGACGAGTCATTGTGCATACCGAAGCTCCTGGAGAAACAATCTGCAATATGCGACCATGTGCTAAATCCCGCGAAACTCGAGATTATTTCTCTAAACAATGACCATGTGTTAATCAACACGGACGAATGGTTTCTGCTGAATGGAACTTGTGGCATCGCCCAAAGAAACTTAACTGGATCGTTTCTGATATCGTACAAGAATTGTCAACTTTCGGTCAACAGCACTCCGATTACTAATGAAGAAAAAACCATGCCAGGCACAATGATCCACTTGCCGTTGTATGGCGTACCGATATCAAACAGATACAACATAAGTAACTTAAGCTTGGAGCATTTGCATGATCTACATGCCGATCTAAGAAAGCAAATCAACCACATTAATTTGCAAACCAAAAGTATAACGTGGTCTTGGACCTGGTCACTAAGCAATATGATCGGCACACCAATTATTGTCATCATCGTGTTCGTCGTTGGTGCATTCTGGCTTAGAAGAAGAACCACCATAAACATAAACGCACCGGCACCTACACCTGAAACACAACAGCCCTCGTTCGAGTTACCAACGATCTCGGATGCATTTCGGACGGAGCCTCAACAATAGAGGGGGGCAAGTTAACTCCGCTGCTGCAACCTGAGCCGTGCGGCATCTCTTACCTCCTTCCTTCCCCCATTCCCAATTCCTCGACAATGTGTAGCAATAAGAACAGTCTGTTAGAGACCCTCATCAGGAACGGTCACCCGTGTCTAGTAAATAAAAAAATATAAAAAACAACTTAAGTAGATGTTTTAACTCGCGCACAGAGGATCGTAAAACATTCTTTGCACACACTCCCGGCCTCGTCTCTCTCTCTCTCTCTTGTCCTCTGTGTTGGGGTCTTGTTTGTGCAACTGGTTATAACGTTCGCCGAGGCACTTGACAAACGGCAGGCAATTGCAGGCACGGTTTGAGGTTGTGGCAGACTGTCAATTGAAATTATATTTTCTTCCACGTCCCTTCCCCCAAAAACAAATTCACAAACATTATCCATACGCTAGTGCCACTGGTAGCAACAGCACTGCGTACGTGTACCAAAGCGCACTAAGAGAGGGAGAGAGATAATGTCCCCCCTTCGGTGAGGCACACAAGAGGAAGCATTGTGATCGGGGTGCGCCGGTCATGCTGCGATGCGTGTGCCTGTGCGCACATTCAAAACACGTCCATAACCTTGCCATTCGTTTGCTTCTTGTTTTTTTTTTTGCTTTGACTGACATTGTTCGCATGACCAGTTCCGTTACCGCCAACAGAAGAACAAACCACCGCTTCACCGGGGTGGGCGCTCGACGAATGTTGACGAAGATGCTTGATCCATCATCCCTCTCTCGGCTTCCAGTGCTTGCTCTGTGTCCGTCGTCGCTGCCGTTGTCGATATGACAGCAGCACTGCAGCACCAGCAACCATCAGCGTCCCAGTGCGTTGCTATTGGTTACCGGTTTTGTGCCTTTTGTGGGGTGCTTAATTGGGTCAAGCATCATCGCCACCTGAACCAGCCTGCCGGTGACTCCCGCCCTATGGTTGTGTTTGTATACTAAACCCCACAGCCCTCCCCAGGCAGAGGTTCGTTGACCGATCGGCACTCCGGTGCCGGTGTCACACTTGCCTGGGGCGCCTGAGTCGCGCTGGACCGGGCCGCGTTTCGTTTGACGATTCGTTCCGTTTCGGACGCCAGTCCGCTAGCGGCGAGTTTTCGGTTCATTGGGTACCTCTTTTTAACGACTTCGTTTCTTGCTTTCGATGCGTTCCTTTCGACGGATTTGTAATTGCTATGCTGGTTGTGTGTGCGCGTGTGTTGTGTTAGTGAGAAGGGAAATGAGATGAAATGGTTTAATGATTCGTTTGATATTCCCGTTTATCTGCTTATCCTCATTCTCGTATTCTTCCAGTGTTGCTTTGTGTTTTTTGTGCTTTCGATGCTGTGGTTTCTATTTAAGTTTCTTCGCCCTCCCTCCTTCTCGGAGGCATCCATTTGCTTCTTTTACCCCTTTTCTTCTTTTGTTTTTCAACTTTTACTTTGGCCTTAAAGATGGGGTTTGCATAATAATGCACCTTACCTCACCGTTTGCCGGTGGCGCGTCTCGAAATGTCGCCTGCCTTTCGGTGCTCTATGTCTTTCTGTTCGGTTCCAGGATTTTCGTTTCGTTGGTGACGAAAACTGGTTCCCCACCAAAGGCTTCCCCCTAGTCAAGCTTAACTTGTTTTGTTGTGTTTCAAACGCTATTCGCCGCCGTTCGTATAGGCACAGCTCCCATTTCGGAACCCCCGCGCGTGTAATCTCTGGCTGTCTTTTAACGAAAAGAAATTTCGTAAGCATAAATTTGCATTCTTCGGGCTGCGGGCTCTCTCCTCGCTCATCCTGAGAGGGAAAAGTAAACCAGGCATCAACCAGAACATTAACCTCGTTTCTCTTCGACCGAGCATCCCGTGAGATCTCTTCACTCCGACCAACAGTCACATCAGCGTATTTTCGACAGGCGGAATGTTCCTCCTTATTGGATTGTAATGGTTCTTTCTTTTTTTTTTTTTTGGCGGGAGGAAATGAGCTTCCACCATAGGTTCCACTTCCCTCTCCTCATCGCCAGCATCATCGAGAGCTTTGCTATTATTTCCACTTAACAGAACAGACGCCGACCCACTTGTGATTGAATTGGAACCAATTGAAGCGGGCTGGCGCGGTTGCGCGGATCAATGGTTAGCGGGTGTACGAGCGCAGCGACAGCGGTGGTTGTGCTCATAAAACCAAAGTACCCTTTCGACGGCCTCGCAAGTAACCGCATGCGGCAGCAAGAAGTAGTCTCGCTGCTCGCCGCAATCGACAAAAATCTTTTTAATCTCCAGAAGCAGCACCAAGGGGGAGGCCGCTGGAGTGCGTGAACAAATCGGAAATCGGCCAAGCGTCGGAGTGAGACGAATATTTATTTCTCGATTCCTTCCAGCCCTTGCGCACGCACGCACGCACGCACTCGTGCTCGCGATGGCACGATTTATGTGGCGTTCTGCTTAAGTGAATCCGCCTCGCTTCCGATCCTCCGGTTTGCCGTTGCTTTTTTATTTCTTATCTTCCTATTTTTAGTCTTCACTCTGCCGATGGTAGATTGTAAACAAATCTATGCCACAACACCAAACCAATAGAATCTGCTTCTACGGTGGCCACAAATTAGATTGTTCGCTCGGTTCGAAGGTTTAATCGAACAGAAGAGTTGTTGGGACAGAGGAGCGTAGCAGCGATGGCTATTCGTAGCGAGCAATACTCTTTTTACGGATTAAAATTCAAGATTTCCGTGAGTTTCGTCTCTCAAATTCCCTTATAAAACATTTATCTCGATCAATCCCTCGATCGAGCTCTCGTTCATCGAGCAAATGGATCGCCATCTATTTTTCCCTCATTTTCATTCGCAAACTAGCAAAAAATTTACGACACATCAGAGAGAGTGCTGCTGCTCGGGATGTTTATTACCCTTTTAGCCTCCAAAGGTGGGCCAATGTTTAAAAATTAACATTTCTTTTACCCCTCACCGGAGGTAATCATCACGCTTGTGAAGCGTGTGAAATTGTGTGACGTCTTATTTGCTACCGGTGTAGCGCCGTCGTCGTTTGCTTGTCTTGTCGCCGGTTCTTCTTCGCCCGCAATCTCTTCTGTTATGTGGCACAATCTTGCTGATACGCTTTTCTAGTAGTACCACCGTCAATTCGTCACCGAAGGTAACTACAAGCGGTACAAAATGAGAATGGCTTTTTGCAAGATGTGAATGGAGCAGCGAGTGACGGGGACCAATCAGCGGCCTGTCTCTCGAGGAAGAGAGGCTGGCTGCAGCTGGCAATCAAATGGTCGACCCTGAGAACGAATGGCATCAACATGGCGGCAGCGGTGGGGCGAATGGCACCTCTTGCCAGCAGCGCCAAGACGTTTTAATGAGCATTAGTTGTGTTGTCTATCGATCGTTTATGTCACGACAACGATTCGCTCTTCGCTCGTTGCTGTGGTGTGAGTGCCCAGTTCGCCAGGCCAGTCCACCGGCAAACGAAGACCATCGTTGATCATTGTCATTATTATTATCATCATTAAGAGATGCTTCTCGCTCTGTGTGTGCTCTGTTTCAGCGAGCAGCGATCAGCCGTCCAGAGCGTCGTAATCAGCCGGTTTTGTGCGCTCTGCGGTCACCACGCGCGTTGTTTATTTGATCGGGGCCCGGACCGCGTCCAAGCAACCCCCCTCGAAATTCAAATGGAATCTTGGAGGGAACCAGCACCATCACCAGCTGGTTTTCTCAGGTGCAGAACACAATTTGGTGGTCCCGGGTGAAGGTTATCATCGTCAATCTTCCTTTTCCTTTTCCTCAGTTTTTTTTTCGGGGGGATTTCTCGACGAGCAAAGTGGCGACCGACGGACGACGTAGGAACAGGTTTCTGTGCAGCACTCGATGCCCCTTCGGCAAATAAGCTGCAGATGACCGTTTCCTGACGTTCTCTCTTTCTCGCTCTGGGACGCGGAATAGTTATACGCCGGTCCGGTGCGCATTGGTTATTTGCTTATGGAATCGACATCGATCGGTAATGAACCTCATTAGCATCATGGCGCAGTCATTGTACATTTGCTGCTCGCCCGCTGCTTACGCTGATAAGCCTGGCGAAGACGATGACCCTCCGATTCGTTCGGTCTCAGAGCATCTCATACTTAACAGAAGACAGCAGAGTAGCTTCTCGCCGGAGGATTTTGTTGCGACTCTCCTCCGTTCGCCTGCTGATAACGAACTGATCCACGGCGGCTGACAGACTGAATTTACATACTAACCGCAACCGCAAACTGCTGGAAATAGTTGGGAATAGAAAAATCCCAAAGTTTATGGTTGAATCATAACTTGTCTGTCTGCTGCATAAATTACAATCCGGTGGTGGCCACCATACCATTCAAACGTTTCCTGAAACTATTTCGTTTTGTGTTTTTTCTGTCTCTCTCTCTCTCCCACCCGCAACAAGCTCTACCTAAAACTGCATTTATGCATAAAATGCGTTTCAGAGTTTCGCAGTGGAATAAAAAAAAAATCCCGCGAAATACGCGCTCCACCCATACACGAATGTTCACCGCGCTCGCGGAATGTTGGAGAGATTTCGCTAAACAAATATAAATCTCAATCGACCGAACCGCGTTCGAGATTTGGTGGTGGTTGTTTTTTTTTTTTTGCTTTTTCGATTTCGTATTTTATCCGTTCCGTTTCCGTCTCTATTTACCTTCGCTGCCAAATCAAGCTGATCCTGCCCGTAACATGGGGCTGAACTGAGGGGCTTCTGGGAAACAACATCACGTAGAACGGGAACAAGCCCCTCTCACAGTATCCTGCACGCGCGCACGATGCTCGATGTGTTCGCGCCGCGTTCGAATTTGGTGTGGAATAAATTTATGCTGCTAGCTGCCATTGCCGTCACATCTCTGCATTGGCCTTTCACACACTTCCTTCGCGCCGTTCTGCCATGCCACACCAAACCCAGCAGGGTGACGGTAGCCACGGCCACGAACTTCGATTATAATCGATTTTGCTCACCAAACACCAATCCCAATACATCCCGCACGAGACGTGCACACGATCATCACACGCCATGGCATGGCATGGCACGGCACGGCAGAATGCCAGACACCATCCACCATGATTGGGGTCTCTCTCCGCACACGCACACGCCGACAACCCATCCAACCAAGCCCGTCCATCTTACGGAGCTCCGGAAAGGTGGATTTTGTAGTTTATGTTGCGCGCGTGTGCGCTCGCCGGGCTCCTCTCTGCTGCTGGTACGGGAATGCGAAATATTTTAGAATTCATTTTCACCTCCAGCTCCCCCGTCTACCCATTTTCCGTTGAATGACAACCACCTCCGCCCTCACAAGCTCCTGTTTCTAACTCCGTTGCCAGCGAGCGCTCTCCGTTGCTACTCGGGGGGAAGGCCGGCATAATGTTTTCATGTTTTTGGTAGCCAACCGTCAACGCTGCGCCGCCGGTTGCTTCTCGGTGTGAAGGGCTTTTGTTTAATTCGGTCGCCGGTTGCCACGCGCGGAAAACGCGGAAAAACAGTTCTATATCGTGCGCTTCCGCTTCGGCTTCAAATGGTGTGGTGTTATGTGGGTTGATGGGTCGCCTAGTTCTTTCTGTTGTTTTTTTTTCCCTTTTCCGAGGTTCGTGCGCGTTCCTCCACGAATGTGATGCCGCGGTGCACACGATACTGACCTAGTGGCGGCTCGTCCGTCCGTCCGTCCGTCCGTTCTAGAGTTTTTCCCGGTTTTTCCGTTGGCTTTTTCGGGGGGAAAAGACTTTAAAAATTCAATGAATTTTTTTTTGCGCCTCAAATAGAGGACAAACACATTGACGCGAATCAGCTGTCGCCGATGGGGTGTGACACTTTGCCTTTGATGTGGCCCTTGGCGTTTGGCGTTGGGTGGTTTGATTTTTCCTGCATCGATTTTCCTCTCGCTGACGGTGTCAATAATTTCGGTTTTTCTGAAGAGGGGGCCTTGTCTGGGAAATTCGGAAATTCGCGTGACATTTAAGGTTGTGTTTGAACACGGAACTGTCGTAGCATGCCGTGCGACACGGAAAATGGCTGATTTTTTTTTTGTTGTTTAATTTGACAACCCGGTTTCGTTGATCGTGCATCAAAGCATCATTCTCTGCATCATTCAAGCTTTCGTGTTCAATCAAAAGCGATGAACAAAGGCACACGCACGCGCCTTCTCGGATGACATCAGCGAAGAGGAGGGCCTCGGACTCTCGGAGATATTCAGATCAAACCGTGGCACCGTCGTGGCAGCATTCCAATTCCGTCATCCCTGATCACGCCGTGTGTTCGTCCATCAAACATGGACTTGGGGATAGGAAAGGCGGTGTGGTCAGAGGTCAATACAATAAATATCAATTTGCTGATGATGATGATGATGATTATGATGCGATTGTGGTAGCCATTGGGATGATGGCATTCGAATGCGGCCACTGATGCTGCTGCTGCTGCTGCTACTGCTGCTGCTGTTCGCTTCTGACGTTCCTTGGGTGACATTCGTTTTCCGGCGCTCCCGCCGGGGAGGAAATGGCGACAGTCTGTGTGATATCTGCAGAAAATGCTTCTTCTTTGACTCTTCTGCTCTGTTTTTGCTGACCCAGAGCGACGGCCGGTTTTGTGCTCAATTAGCGGCAAACCAATTTGTTCTCGGTTCTTGGACGAATCTTGGACGATGGACAATGGCCAAACTGGCCCCGTGTGTTCCTGTGTCTGTGAGATGTTGTTGTCATTTTGAGACTACAACTAATAGTGTAGCTTCTTCGCTTCGAATAGTCTGACGTTCTGGCGTTCAGGATTCATGTTTTGCCAGGAGAGGAAGAGGAAGGCGCCACACAAATTGTCTTCCACAACAACAACAACGGCTCATGTTCCTGTCAAATGCGATTCCCTCGTCGGCATATCGGCCTCGGCCGTCTTTGCTGCTCTGTGTGGGTTAACGACAGTCCGTGGTGCACACACGAGTGACCCTGGGACTCATGTTTCGACGCAATTCACGAATGTAACGTGTAACTGGAACCGAACAAACCCTTTCGACGACGATCCCTGTTCCCCGTTGTTCTGTTTTTAAGTGGTTGTGTGTTGTCGGGAAATTGACACCGACACCCCATTGCATTATCACCAGCTACCCTGCCCCGCGTTGGAAGCAAATAAACTGATATATTCATAGAGGGAAGAGGAGGAAAATGGCGACGGTGGTGGTGGTGGTCCCGATGCAACGGTATAACGGTTTGATCGTTTCCGGTCGTCGTGGTCTTTCCCGCCCCCGTTTTTGGTCATCCCATTGGTTTGAACGTGGTTTGCTTTTAAATTCCCCATCACCCGTCATCATCAGCATCATCATTGTCACCCCAGCAGCAGCAGCAGCACCTTTACTTGGGTGAAACCTCTCGTTTCACACTATGCGTAATATCATCTGATTGTAATTTGAGCGCTTCAGAGTTGGTTGCATAGAGAGCGAGAGAGCGAGAGAGCGAGAGATTTGAAGCGGATACCCCGCTGCATACCGGCACATAATCTAGCTTCTCTTTTCGGTTTCACTGTCCCAGACCACCTTCTTTGTATGATGCATTGTTTTCCCTAAAGTTTGGGCTGGATTCCCTCTCCCCCCCGAGGGGGAAGCTTTCGCACCATTGCACCCATGGTCTGTGCAGTCTCGCCAGCTTTCATCGGTTCATGGGGTTGCGCTACTTTACATTCCCGGGGACCACGGTGGAGTGAGTGGACGTCGAGAGTTGCTAACAGTTGGCGTGTGCCAATAGATGGAAAGCGTTTAGAATTAGACGCGCGACAGACGGGACAATGGAAGTTCGCACCACCGGAAGTGCGTGTGCTTGTGGAGCATAACGACCCGGAAAACGATTCGGGAAATGAGGTTTCGGGATCCCACCATCATTGACATCGTTTTGAATGTTTGAATGCTATGGAAAAATGACAAAGAAAAGAGAGGCGTAAAAATGATACCGAATGTTGCTTCCAGATCTTCTCCCTGTTCCTTTAGTTCTCAGGCCCGTGGAGGGTCCGTTTCAACAGAACCTTTGATTTGAATAGCTTTTCAGTTCCCTTTATTCCGATGCACACAAAGGGTCGGTCGCTTCTGGTG
>NC_064878.1:51236048-51238548 GCF_943734665.1 Anopheles aquasalis | reverse complement strand
CAATATGCAAAATATGGTTCTACATCCCGTCGTCCCCCCAGCGTCCGTCTCGATGTAATTGGCGATGATAATAAAAATTTATCGTCTCGTTTGCTCTCGTTTTATCCATTTTGTTGTGGATGGTGCCACGGGTGTCCACTTTGTACATACACCCCGAAAAACAGCACTAGTACTTTTGTCACTTTTACACACAAAAAAGGCCCAGTACCCGATCGTGATGTCCTTAAAAATGGTCCGCACTTTGGTGGTGGGTGGGTCCTCTATCGCTTTTTATCGTGTTTGTTGTGGCTAGTTTATGGAAAAAATAAGATAAAAACGATCCACACGAGCCATTCGAGTGTGGTGCAGTGAACGGAGCGAAAGGACAAGCGAAAGGGACATCGTTTGACTGTTTGAATATGTAAATTGAGGACATATGATACTGAGGAGAGGAGTCCGGAAACATCAAAGAGGTGGCAGGGCAGGAAGGTGGGAAACGTAAATGGCGCACGAAAAACAATAGCCCACGGTAGCAGTGGGGCGTCGAGTTTCACCTTGAGCCAAGGCCTACCGACAGTCCTTTTTGACAGTTGACAGCAGCAACATGGTGTCAAGGATCAACCGGAATGGGCGGAAGATTGTGCTGCCGTACGATCAACAACGATTTTCGATGTAAATTTTATAACTTTTCCTTGCACCATTCCGGTCGCTTGCTATCGCTTGTTCGAATTTGAATTTTCAATCTTTCCAACCTTCATTTGGCGCTACGGTGTTGCTCCTCCCTTTAAGGTGATTCCTAATCCAGTGAATCCACGAAATCGCGACCAGGCCATACTGTGGTGTAGCAGCAAAAGTTAAGGCGCGAGGAAAAGTTAGATTAGCGGGCGAATTAATTTTGATTTAGACACAAGAGAACGGACGGGCCCGGCTGCCGGCGGCTGAAATGTGATTGTTGGTGTCAACAAATGAAACAATAATGTTACTGCAGAAGTTGTGTTACGCGGGGTGGGAATGTGATTATTTTTCCGGCCAAAAATTTTCGCGGCAGAAAATCATACCAAACGGGACGATGAAACGCGTGCCAAGGATTATGCTGCCGTATGATGAGTTGGTTCCACGCACACACACTTATACACACCAATTGGCCTTGCTGGCGTTCCAAAAGGACTGAAAAAGTAGAAGAAGAAAACCCCAAACCACACAACACGCACACGACTGACGATGTTGCTGCTCCCCACGGCGAACGTTTCTGAGCTCCTTGCTCCGACTGGCGCACGGACTGTTAGGATAAAGTTTAATGAGAAAAATACTTTCTTTAACGCTCACGTTTTCGCATTCTCTCGGGCCCGAGTCGCGTGGCTTGCAGGGATTAGAAGAAAAAGGAAAAAGTCATTTCCAACGGAAGTGGTTTCGGATTTGGTGGTGGTTTGAGCGAGAAGCGTTTGTTTGAAGTTGGCTTAGGCCTCGGGATCATAAGTTTTGTGGCTCCTATAGTGTGTGTTCGTGTGCGTGCGTGGCTTTGTGCCCGGTCACATCGATGCGTGCTGGGTGCGCTAGGTCGTTTTACTTTCTCGTTAATGTCTTTATGTTTAGGATCACCAACAGCTGCTGCTGCTACTCTTGCTGCTTGCATGAAAGTATGCGAAATGACGGAATTACTAAAATTTCTCTCGAAAGTGATGGCGTCCTTCAAAGGACTGATCTCACTCGCAAACACTCGTCTATTGCTGACGTGATGATGCGTCCCATGATGCGAAACAGAGAGAGAGAGAGAGCGGGATCTGCCTTTGTCATCTCGATGTATCGAGAGATTTAAGTCCCAGATTGTGTGTCTTGCAGCAGAGCTTCGTTTCCTTTTTATTTCCAGCTGGCATTGTTTGACCTTCTTCAGGAGTAGTGATTGCTGCTGGAGCCAAAAATCCCTCCCCAAAAAGTGCAGCAAAAGAAGCAATAAATAAGAGCAAAGACAACACGCAGTGGCACTCGTTGTCGGGCTCTCATTGGAATTTAGAATAAATTTGTATAACCTCAATCACATTATTTTTGTTGAATCTCTCCCTCTCATGGAGTGACAGGAAGGTGGCCAACTGAACACCTCCCTCACTCCCGCTAGAGCTTAGATTGCGGAGAAAATTGAGTTGGAGACATGGAAAATGGTAGAAAAAATATTCATTGCTTTTGCTGTGCGCCGAGCATAAAACACGTGATGGAGCGAGCAGCAGCATGGCCGGGTGACTTTCGCATAGGTCGGTCTGGTCCTGTTCGAATTTCCTCCGGAATCGGAAAGACGAAGACGTTGATGACAGCAATAATGACGACGCATACATACACGTTGTGGGCTGTGCTAGGGGTTGAGAAATCACTCCCCCCCCCCCCCCCGCCGCGGAGAGGTAGCTAGGCGCTGTGCTGGCATGGTCTGTGGTCCATGCATAATCATCTAAGTCACCATCTTTCCACGCCGTGAAGCATAAAAGTCCAAGCCCAGCAGTACAGAGAGCATCGGCCAACAGCAGCATCAGCA
>NC_064878.1:51198548-51231048 GCF_943734665.1 Anopheles aquasalis | reverse complement strand
TAGATAAACAAATAGAAAGAGAACCTGTTGAAGTTCGTCCTGGCCGCCCGGGCACTGGTCCGGGTGTCACGGTGAACGAGGTCGAAGCCTGAAGTCAAACTGCTCGTTAACTGCGTTACTTCCTTGGCCTTCCTTGGCTGCTGCAGTCGATGCCGCCTTGGGGCCGCTAAGTAAACCCTAAACACTCACGTACAGTTCTTCCGTTTCTTCGGCTTCTTGTATCCCCCGGTAGGATGGCGCAGGACAGTTGGAGTTTTTTTTTTTTCTATACGAATAACTCATCCCCAAAGATGGGCTACTTCTCGAAGTGTTAGGATTTGTGTCTTCTTCCAGAAAAATTGCTCAACTGGAATCCTGAAGAAGTTATCTTGACATGACCGCTTCTCGAAAGCGCTTTCAATAACTCCACTCCACCGACGCTCAAGTGTCTTCTTCAACTGGTCCGCGATGACTTGACAAAAAGTTAGTTCCATTTCGGTGCCCGCTGATGAGTTCATCAACTCCTCGCCCGCCCACGTGGTGATGGCCGGTTACTGAATGTAGCCAAAGTGGCGCCACTTAACACCTCTCTCTTACGCTTCTCATAGCACAATTGTTGCACCGCGTGTACCTTTGTGGGTGGGCCCGTCACCACCATCACCCCCAGCAATCATCGGAAGGAATTATGATTATTTTTTAATGAGCTCCACTCGGTGTGGTCGGTCCAATATAATAGGATCCTCACAATACGCCCCCCCCCCCTCGCTCATAGAAAATGGCGTGCAGAGAATGGGGAAATCCGATGGTTAATTACATGTTTCGATTTCAATCATCCAATCCAGGATAGGTAACGCGAGCGAGGTAATCGATCGATTCGATGATTGGGCACGATTATCGTGAGGGGCGCCTATTCTTGGCTCTTTTGCTCTAGGTGTTGACCCACTGGTTCCTAGGCCGCCCGATAATGATAGATAAATTGATGGAATCATTTTCTGTTTTCTCGTTTCCCCTTCTTCGTCGGCGCTTTGCCACGTGCCCAGGTATTCGGCGCTGTGTGAAGAAGCGCCCGAAGAAGGTAAAGTGCGGTTTGTTTTTTTGTTTGCTATACCTCCTCCCCTTTCTTGGAGTTGTGGCCCATGATGGCGTTGTTTTCCTATTTTTTTCCTCTCTCTCTCTCTCGATCCTTCAGGGCTTCCGATGGTTGATGCTTCAGCAGCAATTGGCCACTTGCTGCGCTCGCTCGTTGGTGGCGGCACAAATCTTATCGTTAATTGTACAATCCACCTCCACTCCAGGAGGGGAGTCTTGTGGATCGCCTCCTGCCCCGGGGGCTGACACTATGACAGTGTGTCAATGTTTGCTTTCGTGTACCACCGCTTTTTACGCACCGTGGCGGTGGTGGTTTGAACAAAACTCATAATCATGCTGGCAGGCAGGCACCGCCAACCAGACAGGAGCGACATGGTTTTTATTTGTTTGATTTGCCCGACACACAACATCATTCCACATACACACCCCCTTCGTTAACCAACCTCCGTCGAGGGCAAATGACACGCGACAACGAACGGCAGCACATATCAGGCGCGCTCGCGTACACCTCGCGTGGAGTGCACGAGCAAATATTTACGGACGCATGTTTTTGGACGCAAATTTGATAATGTGCCAGTGCCACTGCCCGCCCACAAGACAACGAAAGGAAGGTGGTCGAGCGGCCGCCGAAGCGAGCATTGAAGCGCCGGTTCTCTGGTTTTGCCAAGTCACGCGATACCTATTCGTGGGAAAAAATGGTTCGGCGTGAGAAAGTAAGATGTTTCCCCGAAGTGGGAGTACAGGAAATTCAAGGTATTCGCGGTGCGCCAGTGGCCAATGAAGACGTTGCGCGTCGCCTTGCGAAAAAGCGAATCGACGGTGCCGCGACGGTGATTCCGCAGGTTTATGGATTGTTTTATGGCTTTATGCTCGGCCCCTTGGAAGTGATAATATCATAAGTACCTTAATTCCACTTTGAGCTTGTCTTGGGCGCTGGAGCTGGAACAAGCACTTCCAGCTATTCGCATCAACTACTAGCCACCATCATCATCATTACAACCATCGTCTAGGAGCAATTCCTGGAATCCCAGAGTTTCTTCGCACTGTTTGCAGTTCGGACTGTGGCGAGTAAAATATTCAAATTCCAAATGCAAACTTCTACCAAAAACTGTAAAACGGACGCAGCACTAGCGAGGCAAGTTACTGGAACTCCTGCTGATTCGTCAGATTTCATTCGACGACCGCCAATTCGTCGTCTTCGTCGTCGTCCAAAGTGGTATCGTGGATGAAGAGTTTAAGTTTAAGGGGCAATTGTGCTGCTCAAGAGATGCTCGCGATTATTGTCGGATAATCTTGTCTGTCCTTCCTTGCCGTTAAGAGTGCTTTAGCTGTAGGATGGTTTGGGCGGAGCATTTTTATCATTTTAATGCTAAGGGCGTTCTGTTTGTTTATGCATTCTGTTTGATTTAGCTCGCAAGTTTTTGCTGCTTTAAGATAACTCTACTGAGGAATTTGTTTTGGAAAAGTCGACTCCTCACTATTTGTCGAATGAAAAGGTTTGTTTATGATATTAAAAACTAACATAAAATACTGCTCGTATTGATGGACTAAACATTTAAGACTCATCACTGCCTTCATATATAATCTAGAAATGCGTTATGTGAGCTGCATTGTCTGCAATATCTGTTTACAGGATGCAGGATATCTGCATCCTCGAAGACCATAAACACCAAATGGCTTCCATCTTGAGCCTCGTATCCAACTGGAATTGGAATTTAGGTTTTTATACCTTTTTCCTTCATTCATTCCTCATACGACTGGCTCACCAAATGGGCTCACTGGGTTGCTGCTGCTGCTGCTGCTGGAGGCTAGCAACCCAAATGATGTTTGTTTTATGAAGGAACATTCGTCAGGGAGCGAGCGAGGATTATTTGAATGCATTTTACGAAATGCGATGCCCGAGTGCAATCCTTGGGAAACGGATGCTGCGGCTGCTGCTGCTGCTACAGCTGGTTCACACGTGTGCGTCGAGGGCGCCATCACGAGACAAAGGTGATAACTTGGAAAGAGAGCGCATTGTCGTACCCGAGGACAGACGAATACGCACACAGACACATTGTCCGACGGCAATGGATATGGAAATATCAAGAATAAAAGGTTTTATGGTTGAGTTTGAGATGTGTTGCGTTGCAGGAGGTAAAACCATCGGCTGCCACATATGCACTGGTGGACAACCATTCAAAAACCCATTTGTCTCCTCTTTCTTCTCTTCCTCCACCTTCACTGGATGGTATAGGGCGACCAACGGCAGCATTTAAGTAACGCGATGCGAAGTGTTCGCGCGGCCAGTTCCTGTGCTCTCTTCGTTTCACGTTCTTATTCTACTCTCCCACCTTCTGGAACAACACAATTGCGCACCGAAAGAACCTCCATCACGGGCGCGGGAACACTCTCAGGGCGTTTTGAGCGGGTTGCGGAACTGGAGCGCGGAATTCAAAAATGTGGTGCAGCTGAAATAAGCATATTTTACGCGTTTGCCTTGTGCCTTCCCCGGGATTCGGTGCCAGTGCTGTTTCAGCTGCCGTCTCAAGTATGCCTTCCGCTCCGTGTGTATATGCTTATTGCTTCCAGGCCAGCGTCACCGACGATCTGGAGCTGGTGAACGTCGTTGGCTGAAGAATTGAGAACGAAAGCGTAAAACCCAAGAAACACACACGCGCAGCCACGGTATGTGTGTCCCATGTGGTGTCAACATGTTGTTCTGAGAGTTACTCCGCGCGTAACCCACCACCATCATCCATCCGCCCCGAATCCGATCCACCGACGGACGCTTTTATGCCTCCGGCTTGCTTCTACCTTCTTCTCCACGGAGAGAACGAGAGACCACCGTCGTCTTTGTCACTTTTATGACATAGCACGGCCAGCACCAGCTACCGAGAGAGACCCTCCTCAACGCGCTTCCAAAAGAAGAAACGAAGGAAAACCTCTCGAGAACTCGAGCTGAGCTGGGCCTCCGGTTGGTACTCACACATATTCCGGTCGCTAGCACGCTTTCGAAAACCATATTCCAAGCATCATCGGAAGCATAACATGTTTCAACGCGCGAGACTCCTAGCGTAGCGTCGACAATTTGGCTCTCGGGCACTTGAAATGGAACGGAAATGGCGCCTAGCCGGAAGAGAGTGTTCCCGGTACTTCCACTTGGGGTTCTCCCCAGGCTCTGGAGTGTGTTCAGATCACAAGCAAAGAGGGATGAGGAGTGAGGGGGGTCCCTACAGAAGTTGGATCCTTTTTATGAGTGAAGGAGTCTTTCACTCTAAAAGCTCCAACACTTGATATTCGCATCCGTTGATCAAAGATAAATATTGTGCTAACCTCTTATCGCTGGCACATACACACGTGCAAGAGTGTTTCTGGTGCGATCGTTTTGATAATCAGCAAAAGCAGTCGCGACTACCTTAGGAGGAATCGCCTTCTACGCTGCAGACAGCGTCCGCAGCACAAATATGATCGTCACCTTCTTATGCATTCTCGCAAACCGGCCTCCCACGGGGCCAGTCTTATGATAATGACCTGTTCCCATACTCATGCTCATCTCTCGGAGTACACTGCCAACTGGGGAGGGGGGATCAAAAATGCGGTACCGTGTGGCTCGAGGCGGGAAATCAGGTGAAAATGTGGAGCGCGCCAGCATCATAAATGTAAAATATGAACCCTTCTGCCTGCGCCACCCTCTACCCCCGGGGTGGGGTGGCATGCATGAGAATCAGGTGCCACACGGCGTTCATTCGGTTCGGAGATCTGTCCAGGGCGTCTGTTCATCAAAAGCACCGACCGAGCGTCAAGGGAGCACTCTCTCTCGAAGAAGAAAATGCGGGCTTGCTTGCACGCCAGCCGGGGGAAAGGTTCATGCAAATTATGTTCTACCCAGGGAAAGGGACGAGTAACGAGAGCAACGACGTAGAAGGTGAAAGACGCCAACACGCTGGCACGCTCCGGGTGCGCCATCTTTGCGATGATTTCTTTGCTTTGGCGCGTGTAAAAAAAAAACGAAGCGAGCTAACGGATGGCTGTGTGGGCTTGTTTTTCCAACCTTGGCACCTGCTCATCTTGCTCGAAATTGCGAAAATTCGATCATCTTACCGCTGCTCCTGATGCTGCTTCCGGAATCGATAAGAAGGAATCGGAATTAATTTGGATTTCGATGCGATGGTTTGTTGAAAACAAATTGAACGCAGTGTCGGTTGACTTCATGCGCTTTCTCATCCGTGGATATGTAGCCTGGGTTGATTTGCAGAAATCTCAAAGGTATCTTTAAGGAAATTGGATTAGCAGGTAATGTTTGCTCATCCATTTTCACTCATCCATGTTGTTTGTGGTTCGCTTTGTGGTGGCATTTCTGGTGAAGTTGAATTGGAAGGCCTTCGAAAGTGAATCCTAAATTATGCTCCAACAGTTGCTGTCATCGGTAATAATTGGGTTTCGCCAACATGTTGAGGTACATTAACCATTGAGCCACAGGTACTTGCAGTCAATTACTGTTGCTTATTTCCCAGGAGATCGATTCCCAGTCTAACGAGGCATTGCATCACACCCATATATATTGAAGTCTGACGGTAACCTAACGCTGCGGCAACCAAACTGACCTTTCAACCCAAACGCATCTCGTCTTTCGATCACGAGCGTGCTCGTCACCCGGCGCTGGGGCACTCCAATATATGCAGAATCACATCACGGTGTCCTGATTCTCTTCACTTCTGTGCCCGCGAGCTACTATACGGCCAGAAGACACCAGTGTCCCCGAGTACCCGTTTAGTGGCGATGGAATAAATCATGCAAAGTAGCCAAAGCGCCAAACGAGAGGCGTCGAGCCAACCCGGGGGGTTTGTAGTGACGGTTCAGTTTCTTGTGATGTTTATCAACTGTCAATAGTGTGTTCTGGGTCGTGAAGGGTCACGCACATGGGTCGGATCGTTGTGATTGTGACCGCAACGAAGCCGCCGCCACGTGCGCGATGATCATTTATCATCCTGGCATCACACGGCTGGCGTCGACGATACAAGGCAAGGCGTTCAGGCCAACGCACACGGGCGTCGAATGACATTCGGAATAAACAATCGAAAGCACAGCATCGCATGCGTGTATGCTGGATCGTAGCTTTCAGCTGAGAGGATGTTTGGCCACCATCATTACCACACGCGCCCCCCCCCCCCCCCCCTCACATGTTTGTTTGTCATTGTGCATCCCGATTGGGGTGCTGGAATCGAGATCCGATCGAGAGCAATCTTTCATCACTCAGCTCATCGTTCGACACTTCTGCCTGGACTTTGCGTTTCGATGCGTTCGATGTAGGATGTTTCGTAGGTTCCCCATTCTGACCCCTTGGCTCATTTTTCTTCGTCTTATCTCTCGAAAAACACACCCACACTCACACGGCCAGACACGCACGACAAAATGTTCTTTCTCTGTGAGCTTTTACCTCTTGACAGTGTCGAAGATGGATAATCATTCGCGTACTAAACGGTTTACAGTAGAGCAGCGGAGCAGCGGAGCACGCTTCTTTGTGTTTCTTTGGCCATTTCGTCGTACGCCATCTTTTTTCTCACCAAGAAAATCAGGTCCTCCCCCCCCCCCCCCCCGGGCCCCCAGGGGGCCGAAATCAGGTCACACAGACACAAAACAAGGGTCTTCCCTGCCCGCCCTCTCTCGTACACATGCCGCTGTCTGCGTCCTGCGTCGCCTAGAAATCGGAGGGAGAAGGGGGCATCGGTTAAGCCAACGGATGTACATCTGCTTTCCATCAATTTGACACTTCGGCACGCTGGCCCAATTTTCCGTTCGGTCGTTAGTAGCACCAGCAGCGATAGAGGGAACGCTTGTAGCCGAAGTGATGTTTGTGTTGGCCACCGGGAAAAACAAAATTCCACTCCCGGAACGCTTATTTATCGAATGGTGGTGGTGATGGTGGTGGTGGTGGGAGCATTTTTGATCGAACACATCAATAAGCCCCATGCTGTAGATAGTGATCGACGACGAGCTGAAGGCCAGTCCGTCGTCATTGGCTAATAAGGGAAGGGATCAATCTTGTGAAGTGCGCTTTCATTTCGACCTCGAGAGCGCTCGTTTGTTAACGTTGTTCGTTAGACGGGAGGCCCTCGATTACCAGTGCGGGTGATGAAGCAAGCTAGTGTACGATCACAACTTTCGGTATTTTCAAATTGATTTTCACTCCCCCAACTCGTGGATCCGCATGTGGGGAAGAACATGCAGGAGATTTGCTGAAGATGAAACCAACATTCCGTTCCGTGCGAGTTTTCGGTCGTCGGTGTGCGTGTCTTTTTCGCGGATACTTTTTTTCGCGAGGCATGTTTTTTAACCTCCGGCCATCACGAACGTCGCCATCGTCGTCGTCATCATCATCATTATTATTATCACCATCCAGTTCGTCGCCAACCAAACCCGGGGGGCCAGTAGCAGCAGCAGCAGCAGCAGCAGCAGCAGAAGCAGCTGAAGCAGAAGCAGTGGCCGTGCTCCTCCAAGAATTGCCCAAAAATTGAGTAATCTATATTCAAAGCGGAGTTTCGCCGCGCTGTTGTGGAGGATTGCCGGTTGTTGCCGGTGACACTCCAGCAGCAGCAGCGTCTCTGACAGTCAGCTCTAGGCAGTAAGGCGACCGCAGAGCACCACGCACCATGGTGTGGGGCATTTCATCGCTCGCCCCGGCACCAGTCCGCTGCTTCTCCATAATATTGCGCAAGGCAGCATATTTGCTTTGTTTCTACTGTTGTGTTCCGTTGAGCCATTTCGTCCACATCACACATACACGCAATCGTTCCAGCTCCTTCTTTTTTTTTTGTATATACGCGCTCCTCCTTTGTGTCTGGTGAGTAGATTATGGTGCTGCTGGGACATATTCGTCGCTTCAAGCGATTCCTGCGGCCAATCAACCGTATACCGTATGCTGCTCGCTCCCTTTCGTGAGCGCGCGCTTGATAACGATGGTTTTTGCTGCTGCTGGCATGTCTTGGAAGAGCGCGGAGAGTAGATTGGAGCATCGCCACGAGGGGAGGATTGCTTTATGAGGTGCAAGGCGGCGACGGGACGTCGAAACGGTGGGGAGAAGCGTACGGAATGCGATCAACGTTAAACACACAGGCACACAGGCACACAATCTGCTCATATGCTAGAAGTATTAGCACAAAATTGCTGCCGTGGAGGGGGGGGGGGGGGGGAACAAAACACTGTACCGCCGAACACGACAACACAGACTAGACAGCTCGAGCAGCTCTTCTAGCCACAGATAACTAGTTTCGGAAATTCGTTGAAATCTAATATAAAATTCAATCTTACGGCATCAATTACCGGCCGCGGGGCAGGAGAGTCATGCTGCTGCGTGTGGATGTAAGAAAGCGAAAGAAAAAAAAAATGCTTGACACAAAACATTTTGGCCGGCACCACCAGCGCAGCTTCTGAAGATGCCCGCGATCTTGAGGACACTTTCACTTCGCATTAGGTTGATTTCGTGTGCCCTGCTCGGGGAGGTCCTTGATTGGAATTCATGTTGTGCTTTTTTTTTTTAGTACCACGGAAGCATTATGCAGCAACAGCATTCTATTATGGTAATCAATTCGCCTAATTTCATTGACCTTGGGGTGCTTTACTTTACATGTTGGTCGGTGGTCTTTTAGCCTCTTGGAATGTATTATCGATGCTAGAAAGCAATATATTGGTCCCACAGATTTCCATTTTAAAGAACTTTTAGCACGGCGCGTGTCAACCATTTCACTCCTATTACATCCCATATTTTATCCGTTCTGCTCCGCTGTTGCTGCTGGCTGATGAATGCTAATTTATGCTTTATTTCATTCGTTTTCGTATCATTATCAAACTGTCGCGCGCGCCGTCTACACGCAAGGTGGTTCCGCTGCCGGTCAACGTTTCAATATAACATAATCGATCGTTCGCTAACGTTCGAAACGTGGTGGAAACCGGCCACGCAGAATGTGTTTATCGTTTATTCACCTTTCGCCTGCGGCCGCGAGAGTCCTCACCGTCGGCGATACTGTCAACCGATTAGCTTTCTCGCGAACCACGAACCCCGTGAACCATCGCGCATTGTCTGATGGTGTGTGGTGTGGAAAAGCGAGAGAAGGAGAAAAAGCATCTTGGGGCGGTGGCTGGCGATGAAAACCAGTTCTGACGCCCGTCCCGGGGCGTAATAGAAAATCGTTTGATCCCAATGGGAGCCGATTTCGCGCCGATAGCTTGTTAGCTCATCACATAAACCGGACTCCGGGAACGAGATGGTTTTAATATATTCCTTCGGGCAGGTGAATGAGTGGCTTCGCTATTAGATTTCTAATTAAATCGTCCCGTTAATTGTTGTAGCTTTCTCCGCGATTTTAACGATCTATAACGAAGCCACTTATGTCCAGGGTGTCACCACATGGCGTAACTTTTGTTGCGGATAATATTATGGAAATGATCAATATGTTATGGGGCCCTTCAGTCATTAATTGTCACGTTTAGAATGGCGTTGCTGACCAATAAAACGTCATCGAGATACAACACGCGATCGAAGATGTTTCTGTCTTCTGTGGGAGATAAGTTTGGGAACTAGCTTTCTAGTCTGCCTTCGAGAGCAACCCAAAAGGTATCCCATTACACGATCGGAATGATAAGATGCGCTCCTCTGTTGTGTGTATGCTGACACTCAGACGCAGTTCTGGTGTGTCCACAGCATATGAATGTGCATTTTATCTAGTTTTGTTTTTCTGTGTCTTCTCCGCCGCTTTACCTTCATTCTTCGACAGGTTTATGACAATTTAAAACAGTTTCATCATAAATGCGTCTTAGAGTATCAATCAATAATGAGCGAGAGATAAATTACTGCACCATAAAGTGAAAAAAGGTATCCCCAAATTGATTGTATAGTCCTGCTGCTGAAAGCGCAGCTCTCGAGACGCTTGATTTGAATCTCAAAAGACTGGCCCGTTGACTGGCTGGTCGCTAATTTACGAGGAAGTCTCGTTGGTGTTTCGTAGCCAAGAGCCAAGTTGTTAAATCATGCTGGGGTACTGACACACGCCGACTTTACCGACTATGTTCTTCCGATGCTCTGCGAGTCGACGACCGCGGACAAAAATGCGAATAAATTATTTCCACTTTTCGAATTTGAATCGTTTCTCGTTCGCACCTTCGCTCGTCGCCGTTCAGGTATGTTGGCTTACTGACCACCGATGGCCACGCACTAGGAAGAAAACACGGGTACGAAAAGCAAAAATCTATATTCTAATCACACTCACCAGCCCACTGTCACGTGTGCACAGCATGATCTCGTTATTTATTGTCAAGTAATCCGCTTGTCTTGGGGGGCTAGTTGCGCGCGAACACGGCACGGCAAAACGGATTGATTTATTTACGCCGTCGTTGTGGTTTGTTGAAAATCATCCACAGCCGTTAAAATATGAAGTCTTTTGTTGGTACAAAACACGGTCTTGTGTGAGCTATGTGACAGTTATTGTTAGGCGGTGCGACATACGGGCAACACCGAAAACAGATCGTTTCTCAGCTCTGCTAGAAGTGGAATGGCACGGATACTTTTTCGAGATTCTAGGCTATGAGTTCCTCACCGCAGATCGTCGCTTCAACTTCTTCTATTCCATAATCCCAAATACATTTTATCGATCCACCGGCATTCCCATGAAGATGGCGAAACAGTTTTCGTCCAACACTACATCGGCGACTGAATAGAATCCATAATTGCGCACCATACAGCAGCCTGTTAATGCGAACATCGCACCCGGTGTACAAATGCGTCAAGCGAGGACGAGAGCACATTCATAAACTGAGTTGTTCAAGTTTAGCGTACATAGTTTCCTGTATACGACGAGATGGTGCGTCAAATGGGTTTGGATGGAAAGTTGTACTAAAAATTTCACGCCATCTCCTTCCACTCCCCACCGCTAAAGAAATGAATCGAAATAGAGTTTTCTTCTGCATCAGTCTGGCTAACGGCGTCTGGGGCAGGAAAAGTTGGAGAAGAAAGCTAATACCAAAAACCCTACCGGTAGCTGTGCCAGTTCATTCAAAACCGTTGCTACCAGACACACGGTGCATGTGTAACTCGGGGTAACAGAAAATTGCATGACGAATGATGCTCGGGTGCTGCTGCTTTTCCGACTTGCATCTAGTCATCCAAATGTCCCACTCGAATGTGAAAGGATGAGGAGACACGAGATATGTGGTCCCAGAAATATGTGCATCCCTTCGGAACAGTTTTGCTCGAGCGGTGCGCTTGTTTTCTGTTGAATTAAAAATGCGTCATCACCGCAAATATTGCCACGGAAAAAGGCCATGTTATGAGATGGAGGGAGTAAAGCTGGTTAGGGGAAAAAGTGTCCCACGAACGAATACTATGAAGAACCCACTACTCCAACCTCCACAGGGAAAGCACCGGGAATGTCTAAGCAGACTGAATAATTCAACTTTCCGCGCTGGTGTGTCTCGGGATGGCTCTTCTCGTTTTGGTGGATGCTTACCTTTCCGCACTCCCGGGCGCACACAAACTCCAGAGTTATGGTTATTTCTGGGACGGCGTGCAAACGACCGGTAGTGCGCATCCCCCCCCCCCCCCCCCCCGGAGGAGCTATTTTGGAGAAGGGCGAGAGGCAACGCTTGCAAGATTCAAAACTCTCGCGACCCATATGGTGGTGGCAGTGAGTTACAACGTAGGCGACGGCCATTTAGCAACTTCTCGCCAGTGGCACCAGAGTGTCCTTTTCCCGGCGAAAGAGAGAGAGAGATAGTGTGCTCCACGTGTTGTGATGTATGGCCGGATAGTTTGACAAATTGATGATGAGAAAATCTACGGAATCCCCCCCCCCCCCCCCCCCCCGCTCACCTGACCGATGCAATGGGAATCATTCCGTCTGCTGCCCTGTGTCCCTGGTCGTCATCTTTCAAACTCCTGGCGCACATTATTTATGATCGACGACCAGCGCCATCCCTAGGACCGGGCAACTGGCGTGTGTTGGAACGTTGAAGAACATTCCCGTTGATGGTGCTGGTGTGTTGGCTCACTTGGATCACATTCCTAGCGTGCCGTCAATGTGTGTAATGGTTGTTCGCGCAGCGCTTCTTCCTCGCTGATGGCCCTACTAGTCGGCGGCGTATGGTAACGGCATAAACGTTTTGCTCTCGATTGGTTTCTCATCCAAGCAATCATCTGTCTTTCGTGGATGGGCCATCTTAGTTGGCTCCTTTCTCTCGAGGACGCTTCAAATTGATGACGACCTTGTCCTTTGTGGGTCGATCCGGGTACGTGTGCGTACGGTCCGAACAATAGACAGGAAGGAAAAGTGAGATCAATCATCATTCGTGTCCGCCATTTATCAGCAAAAATTGGAAAATGTACCACTCGTGGTGTGCCACGAGGGCACGATTATGATTGTGTTGCCTTTTCAAATAACCAAAGCTCATCTGTGTGAATGATTTCTATTAATAAATTCTCTCTTTTTTTTTCTTTTTTAGGTAAGTGTTAATCAAAGCAGTCCAGGCCGGCAATCGAGGGCAAGTAAATCATTTATCCGATCCGGCGGCTACTGTTCACTGCACTAAAAGGTCGCATTCAATCCCTGCAATCATTCATTGCTCATGAATAATGTGAATTTTTCTGCATGATTTCGCTTTGCGCAACTGTGGTTTTCAAAATTATTATTCCAAACCGTGGACCACCACGATTGGGCAATCAAGCATAAAACATGTGCTGAAGCATGTCATAGAGGTAAATGGTTACCCTGCATTGCCATGCCTGTATGGTAATAATAGCCAGCATGGCATGTAGATGAACAATGCAAACCAGTTCGATTTATTATTATGTATCGATCAGTTCGAAGTATAAATCATCTAATCACAAAACCAGGGACCGGCCACAGTGCCGGCCGGATAATAGTTTTATAAATCGGCACACACTAAAACACTGAAATTTTCCAATATCGTACCAAGCGATCGAAGGTGTAATCGACGGTGAAAACGGTCGGTTGTGCCTCGTCGTTGTCGTGTAATGAACCATACCGGCTGGCAAAAACCGCGCCCACCCATGTGGGAGTGCGCGAATGTGGGATTAATGATCAAAAACGCACTAGCACCATCACTATCGACGGTCGGCACCACATGGTGGTAACACGTGTACGGTGTGCCATCATCATCATCATCGGCACCGAGGCCCAACTGCCGTTGCCAAACCCATCCTAAATCCCCCCCTTACCCAGCGGTGGTCGTGAGGTTTAATAAACGATAACATAAACAGAATGAATTGTGCTTCGTGAAACGAACGTGTTAACTAGCGCAGAATGAATCTGTTTCGCGGTCAGGACCACCGACGCCGCGCACTGAGTGGAAGGGAGAAGGGGGAGGGGGTGGGTAGGGGGTTTGGCCTAATATTTAATGACTAGCGAAATCACACTTTCGACTAGCACTGGCAGCAGCAGCAGCAGCAGGCATCTGAATTCCATGGACGCAACCTCCAAAAACGTGAAATACCAGCCAGTGCCGCCATTCCAGAAGTCCATAAAACCGGTGGCGCGCTTTCTGTGTCCGTATCCGCAGACATTAATTGCTAAACCGCGCCACACAAACCGGCGCCAGCGAACCCCTTCCCTCTCCCCCTTTCCGATGGTCGATATGTGTACCAGGGCAGAGCAGCGAGCGAGAGAGAGGAGGTATTTGATATTTTGCGTCAGCTCCATATAACGTTGTTGCCTGATAGGCTAGACGCAGAATAGCGTTTTGCCCGGGCATTAAGCAAATACTATTTGCTGGGCCGCGCGGGAATGATTAATTTTGAAATCATGCCCGTCCGCAAAACCGGGTCCGGGTTTTTAACGCGATGCCGCGTACGTTCCGGTACGCCAGCGCCAAACCTAATGTAACAAGGATCTTCCGTCATTAGAATGGTAAACAAAATTTGTCACTCAAAACCACCGAACGCCCGGCAGAGCCAGTAGAAAGCTAACATTGGATCATGCTGCTGTTTGATTGCGCGAGGAAACAATAAACATTACACTCACACGCTCCGGTCACCCCTCCCCCGCCGGTTAGTAGTGATTTGTGATTTGTTGGAATGGATATGGGCCGCTTCCGGACGGGTGTGCTACAGCAGCCCTGTTTGTCTTTCTTTATGGCTTCCGTTCCTATAAATGGGGTCCTTGTGCTTTAACTAAACATAGTTCAAATTAATTTGTTTATCAAATCCATACATAAATCAAACCGTCGTCGTGACGTTGTGAAAAGAATGATTAACGCGAATGTGAGTTGGCATGACACGGATATTGACTGTCCTTTTACACCATTCCGGTTTTGGCTTTCTGATGATGGATGCACTGTGACGGCGTTTTACCGATGTTATCAACTTTTCCGCCCCCCAAAAAAGGGAAGCGAGCAAACGCATAAAAAAGAGCCGCGAGTACGTGCCACCATCATCAGCGTCGTATCGACAGATTGTTTTCTTCACGTCAAGATTAAACACCGGACGTTCTCCACCGGGGACTCGTTCTGTAATGGACCACCGAGGAGAGCGCCGGAGAGGCCAGCCTATTTCACTCAATTGATTTCCTAATGGAACTTTGCTAATTCGTGGGCCTGCTCCCCGACAAACACTGTAAAAGCACGCGAGCAGTGAACTGCTGAAGAACGGAAAACCACATCCGGCCGGCCACAATGGCTCGTAATCGCACGCGGGCCGGTCCGAAAACGAAACGAAAAACCCGAAGCGCCACCAGTAGCGGTGGTGATGGTGGTGAAGAACCCCGTGTATGGACATCAAATTGGTATGCAGAAACCGAACCGATGGAATATGGGGGTGGGGACCGCGCATTTTATTATCAATCCTGGACGTGGCCGGAATGTTGATTGAAATTAATTAATGAGACGTGCTACAATCCTGGCTCCTGTGAGCTCACCCAGCAGCACAGCACCGAGTAAGCGCCCTTGGGATTTAGCCAGTCCAGGAGCCCACCTTCTGGCCTAAGTGCAAGTTCCGCAAGGCATCGGGCCGAGGTGCAATGCTCTTGCTAGGGGCCATTCGTGTCTGTGTTGTGTTTGAGCGTTTTTGGGAGGCGAAAATCCACCACCCAAATCAGCTACTTTAACAGTGAACTCAGAACAGCGGCAGAGAAGCAGCTAATCCCGATGGTGGTAGGGACGCGGTGATCAGCGGAGGGTGTCCGGTGATGTTACGTGATGTGTTTCATTGAACACGCGAATGCAACGCCCCTGCTGGTGGTGCTAGCTACTAGTGTGCCTGTGGTACACGGTCGCTGCATACGTGATTGGTCGTGGGATGGGTTCAAAAGCCCCTGGGGAGCAGCCCCTGTTGTGCATATTTTACAATCAATTATTTATAACAATTTTATCACATTAGCAACACTGTTGTGCTCGGCTGAATGAGCGTGTTAGGGGGTAGAACTTTGTGCTCTGTGTGTGCTCTGTGTGGCCTGATGCTCTTTACTGGGAGTTCTGTTTCAGTCTCGTTACTACTTCGATCTAGTTTTGCTATAAGAATGGGAGGGATGGGGGGACGGATCTGTCTAGAGGGAGCAGAGTTGCTGCTTTATTTAATTATGTATGTGTGAAATGCACAATCACCACCACCTTAGCGTCTGTACAGCACATGTTTGTTCGCTCATTGTGTTCGGCAACATCTTCATTCCGAGGTGTGGCCCAGTTGATGATGAGGTATGGAGTGCGTCCCATTACTTTGTCTTTGACATTAGCATCGAGAATCACGTTAGCCTTGAGCTTGAGCTAGCCTGCTATTGTCTTTGGGTCTGCGAGAGAAAGGTAAAAAAAATTGAGGCCTCCCAGATTCGTTAGACGCTATCATCCATCTAGTTCCCATTGCTTGGTGGATCACAGTGGGCCGTGGAGCGAATCCCGCACAAATTAACAACCAAATCAAAGTTCATCGTGCAGCATAACAGACTGGCCGATGTGGCCTACATACCGAACAGCCGGAGCTTCTTACAAATTCAAGCTGAGCCACGATCGAGAAGTGTTGCAATCACAACACAGACAAGACGTCGCTGCTGCTGCTGCTATCCATTTCTAGTCGCGTACCGAGTGGGTAAGAATCAAACTACACAACTACAGAGTGTCGAGGTGGTGGGTGGTGGCCGTTGGCTTCCGGTAAACCACTATAGTCGTCCTATCAACCATCTTTTCAAAATTGAAATACCACCAGCAGCAGCAGCAGCAGCACCGTAACCAGGCACCACACTCCGATACATGGTCGGGCGGGCGGTCGTCTCCCTGCTGGCAACGCCACCACCACCATCATCATCATCAACTTCAATTGAATGATTGCTATCGTCCGGCCAGAACCACTAAGTGAGTAATGGGCAACAATTGCTCGCCTGCAGAGAGCCCACAAATGATTGTCTCCGGTGGTGGTGAAGCGAACGAAGACACACGCGCGTGAGAATGTTCCGTCGTGCGCATCCCCAGACAGACGGACAGTGTTGGTGCTATGGTTGTGCTGTTGATGAACCTTCGGGTTCATCGTTTTATGTAGCAGCTATACAGATATGTGGGGGGCGGGGGAACAAGCACCACTGGGTGCATTGTTTATCGTAATCAAACTCAAAGAGTTTAAATTAAACATAGATCCGATAAAGTGAAATATTGGTGCAAGGATTGGTGGCCAGGCACCACCAGCACATCGTGCTTCCGGTTCGTTCGGTGCGAAAAATCCGTTCCGACAGATGCCCGCCGTAATTAGAGTACGCGATGTCATTCACGATGAGTTCCACGCCATTGCATCCTTTTGGCGGTGGACCTTGGTAGTGGCGATGGTGGTGACCCTGGCACCGCATAAGCTCGCGATCGAGAGTCATATGTCATTTCTAATAAGCCATTTAGCTTCATGGCGCGTTGGCTGTCAAATCCTCGCTGGGGAACGCGACACTCGCCCGCGATGCACCGTCCGCCCTTTGTGAACGTCAAGTTCAAGCCAATTACTTAGTTCTTTATTTTTTGTGGACTTCCGTTAGTGAAATATGTTTACGTTTCGCTGATCCTTCATCTCGGAACAAGATAAAATGAGAATCAGGAGTTTTATGTAACAAAAATTCTTTTAACAGTTCTCAAAAAAGGTCAAAGAGAGAGAAAGAGTGGGCGCGCGGGTGTGGGCAATAATACACACGTCGCGCACGCAGACTGTTCTGGTCGTGGCTGGTGCATCAACCAGACGGCTCATAACAACTCAATTGAACCCGAGGTCAAATTGATTAAACAAATTCAATTCGGAACGCCAAGAGAGTTAGTTGGCGAGCACCACGCTGGAGCGCTTCTCGTGTCGTCGTCGTTACGAAACCAACCACATCGTGTGGCATGACCACAACATGGCCTGGCCAGGGGTTTTTGCCACCATTCCAGTGTGCCAGCCTAACACCGTGAATGGGAATATCAGACACAGGGCAGTCTGACTTTTGCTGATCGTCATTTTGCAAATAATTTTGACTGTCGTTAGGCCACGAGCTTCCAACAGTGACTTTTGTGCGCTAAAACCGAGCTGCTTCGTCACGCTAGACGCTCTGCTTTGGCTGTAACACAACGGAGCGCATCCGTCCGTCCGGGGGGAGGTTGTCTTTGATGACGTTGGCATTGGTGCAGCAGCAGCCCTTAAGGGTTTGCGCGGCAGCTTTGGCAGCTGTGGTATCTGGTGGCGTGTCGGTTGCTGTTGCTGCTGTCGACTGCTGCGGGACATGCTTAGCTACGGATGAGTGAGTTTGTTCGTGGCCGCATCGTCGTCGTTGTCGGAAAATGGTGCATCTTGCATGACATTTAAAATCGGTTGCCGTTAGAATGACGCTGACACACGCTGCGGCAGGGAGGGAGCTGGCTGAGTGGAGCTGAATTCGCTCTCAGCAGATGCAGACGGAGCGTTAGATGGCGTTGGAAAATTTGCTTAACACGTGCGGCGGCCAAGGAGCGATGTGCGGTAGGGCACTTGCCAGATACAGATCTTTTGATGCCCACACCAGCAGCACCGCGTCCGAATTGGCTAATGGTTGATGGATTTGCTCTCCTGTAAAACGGTGCACAGCAACCAACCAATAGACGCAACGCGCGCGAGAACAACCTGAGGCTAAACGTCTGTCGCATTGCGGTTACGGAGGTGCTGCTGCTGCTGCTGCTGCTGCTTTTGAATCTTTTACGTGGCCAAGGGGCGTAATTTTATAACATTCCATCGACTCATCAACGACTCGCAGAGTGTGGAGGGCTGGTATTCAAGCGGCGGCGGTCTCTGTTTGACTATTTAAAATTCCAATCCAACGCTCCACGAGAGAGCGCGGAGGGAGTGGAGTCAGTGGAGTCGATGGAGTTTTGCACACCGAGCGCTCCGGTTGCTCGGTGCTGAGAAGTTGGCTCAAGGAAGAAGTTCGACAGTCGGCAAAGCAATTAACAGAGCACGTTGCCTGCGCCAATTCTGTTATCAGTTCGTCTCGATCGAGAGTCAGTTCATTAGAGAGACACCCACCAGAGCACAGCCAAATTGCTTCCAATGTGACTCGGCTTAATGATGCTGCTGCTGCTGTGGGTGATGTCGGTGAGCGGAGAATCTCGTCGCCGCTGTGACAGATGCAGAGAAATACGATTCGTGTGTGTTCTTTATCGGAATCGTGCGGCTTCTTCTAGCAGTTGATTGCGTTTCTCCATCTCGGCCACATAGATCTTCATTTTAGATCCATTTGCTTCTCAGCTTTGTTACGCGATTTCCACCATGAGATAGCACCGAACCGAATGTTTCAATTTCACTTCCGCACTCACTCGCATTAACAGTTCTAAAATTAATCCAATCGAACGTTTGCGGCTATTGGACGAAATCATCCAACTCCACTGCCCCAAACTCTGCCCTGTGGTGGTGGTGGTGGTGGTGATGCAATTTGGATATTAATTCCCGCGAAAGTCCCGGCGGCTCACCTCACCTCACGGAGATTGATTTAATTACGATACGGAACATCAAAGGAACTCCTACCTCTGTGTGGCATCCAAAAACCGCCATAGGCACAGCGCCATTTTACTCGTTTTCAATCAACCGATCAATCGATGATTGAACGGTGCTGGATCGGCGGATCGGCAAGTGTTGATGGCTAGCTCGTGGCACGTCGCCGGTTGGACATCAATTATGAAAATCTGCACGTGCTAATATTTACCATTCATAGCCACTCTCCGGTACGGCATGATGGTGCCCGCCGATCCACGGTGTGCCGGGGCCACGTTTACTGGCTTTGAAACCCGGTCAGTTCCCGACGAAGTCACGGACGGACGGTGCCAGCTGGTAACAGTGGTTTATTGGTGATTCGCGCATTTTAAATGGCGCACTGGGATGGCACACGGAACCGGAACCGGAACCGCCACTACCAACCTTCACGGGTGCGCCCTGTTCCAAGGACGTCGTGCAGCCAGATATTGCCCCCCCCCCCCCTTCCCGGGCGGATCGCTTTTGGTTGACGACGATGTTGATGGTGGCATGTGCGCGCATCCAATTTACGTTTATTTCCCTCGCTACGGACTGAGAAGCGTCAAGAAGCGCGTCCCCCTGGCCCCCAAGGCTCCCTGTGCACGTTGTGTTTGAAATATAATGCCCCGGTTGGTGAAGCGGTCTTTACACCGCGGCCGAACCCGGTGACTGCCAGATGGATGGGTTTTTATATTGAATCCTCGGTCCTTCGGTAATCGCATTAGGAAACCAATCGAAAGTGTCATGGTAATGGTGAGGCTGCGAGGGCCGCCAAGGGGGGAAGGGGGTCGGACGACATGTGCTTCCGAGGAGAGGACGATTCAACCGAATCCGGCATTCCGGGGATCCTCGACGATGCTGAATATCTTTTTATCACGACGAGTACTGCACTCCGCCGGGAGAGCGAGTGTTCGCTACATTGTTTCGCGCGAACAGCATGGAACGGAAAGGAACGAGTGGAACCAAGAGCTACTCCCGTGCTAGTGCTGGTGGTGGGTGGCCGCTACTGGAAGAGAATAGGGACAGCGAATGTTGAACAATGCACCAGCGCCAACGGAACTGTGCTCGACTGTACTGTACGGACTTCGATTATTGTATGCATTGTAGGGTGGAAATACGCCTCCGGAGTCGAGTGCCGTAGTCTTGCCAGGAAGGAACGGACAGCCCGGTGCCCGGTGCCCGGTGCGCGGTGCCCGGTGCGCGGTGCCCTGGTTGCTGCGCTGTGTACGGGTGAACATGGTGAAAATGTGTTTTCATCGCTACCCTTTTGTTCGCTGGTTCAATGGTGAAAATTCAATTTTAATGCTCCGGTCATACCAACGAGACAGCCAGCGGCGCCCACTCGACAAGCTTTATGGGATGTCGGACTTCCCGGAAAAGGACCTTCCCGCGTGGGGATCACCTTTATTCATTTTCGGTTGAATGCACTATTAATCAGTGTCCAGTGGAAGAGGATTAGAAGAGAGAAATGCAGTTTCCTGCGACAGTGCGACAGATAAAAAAAAAAACACCGATATGGTGTTCATCTACTCTCACTACATCAATAACACACGGGGTTTTTTTTCTGAAAAATAAAAACAATTTCACATTTTAAAGCCGTTACCACGGAAACCAGTGAAAGGAGTATGTGGTCAACAGACTAATAAATCTTGCATAGTAGGACCCTACCCCTTCCGACCGACTGCCTGTGGGATGGTGGTTCTCCTGAGGTGGCCCCTAGCTTTTCAACGTCGTCCACCTTAAAAAAACTACCAAAAACCCCCTTTCTTTTTGCAAAATGAAGCCATAAATAATGCGCACAGCGGTAGCGTTTGGTTCCAACCGTGGCACGGGATGGTGCTCTTCTTTGTCCTGTTGCGTGCCATGGCCTACAGGCGGGTGGAGCAAATTGTATCCGCCCAGGAACGTACCATGCCGATATGCCGGCATGATGGGCACCGACGACGAAGAATGGTTGGTGCAGGATCACAACCTCGACCTCGCCAGCCATTAACACACTCAGGGGCCCATACCGGTGCTGCTGTTGCTGCTGCTGCTGCCTGTTGGAGGTCAAACCTAATTCCACCTTTGACGTATGTGCGCCACATTCTTCCGGCTGCTATCAGTTACCCATCGTCCGAAGAGGGAGAAAGGGAGCATGTGTGGTAAAGCAGTTTAATGAACGTCGTACGGCGGTACGGTGGTCTCTGTGGTCAGCACTCTAGTGCCAGGTTCTTACAAGCAGCAATAGCAGTCCAAGCGTGTACCTGTTGGCCGAACACACTCCCATGATGGAGCCTGCTGGCTGGCAATGATGCGAGTTTAATGGGAACTGGGTGATGGTACGCTGCCACCGTATGCCAGGGCATACCGTTTGTCCAGCATCGTAGACTCCTCTAACTCCCGCCCGGGGAACGGAAACAGTGCGTGCGATGATTTGGTGTAATTTGGTCGCCGTTACTACCACGCTGCCCCCCAACCACGACACAGGAACGATGCACAGAGGCAGGTGCATCCTCCGATTGGGTGCCTCCAGACGTGTGCATGAATGGTTTCGGTATTGGAAGAAATAATTACATCCCTTTGCCAGGTTGGAGAGTGGTTTTCTTCACTCATTGGTGTAGCGATGTTTGGTGTCGGGGGCCAGAGTGCAGATTCCACCGGGGGTGTCGGGGTCGCTAGGCAGTGTGAGCGGTTTCGGTTCATTATATTATGGTTAGCGCGCAGTAGCTGATACAGTTAGTTCCATGGGAGCGAGCCCTGTGTGCCGCCGCTACTGCACGGGGCACGTATTCCATTTTCCACTCGCACCATGCTCGCGTAGTTATGCATCTTCAACTCTTCTATGCGGAGGTGATCTCCCCTGACGACCCTTGGGTATGTTGGAATGTGCAGCGGGCATAAGTGCGTGTCGCTCTCCACTCAGTCGACATGTGGTGGCATCGTAGGTGCCTTGTACATTCGTTTTCCCTGGACCGTGGAGTTGCTCTTGGGAGTGCTACATACCGAGCGTTTGGGGGGAAAACGCGCAGCATTATTAAGATCATAAATAATGAGCAGAATCTTGCCACTGGCACTGTGGCTTCTGTACTCGGCTACTGGAAAGGAAAGTATGTGCCGTTCTTTCTGCTACATTCGGAGACAGCCATCACGATCGAGTAAGGTGCAAATGCGCTGGAAAGGTGTCACACTTGTGTTTATTATTAGATACACCAGTCATTAAATGGAGTGTCTCGTTGTCTGCGCGAATGCATTGGAGCCAATGTGCATGAAATGCTTTGGTTCTACATCTGAACAGAACTCAAGGGATGTCGGTATGTTGAGTCCCACTTTAAATTTTGAAATTCTAAAAACATGAATTCATACACCCATACACTTCTCAAAACATTAAACGAGCACAAATAGCGGTGAATCATATGGATCATATAACGTATTCCACAAAAACTTGCTCGATAACGGGAAACAACGCCAACCATCTAAACTAATACCAAACTTTCCAACGAGTTTATGAAAGTGGGCTGCATCAACCTCTACCGTACGTTGGCTCCGTTTAGTTGGTAATATTTGGCATTATTAACATTTTGGAGAAAGTTCACCCGAATCGAGAACCATCATTTCCTGGATCTAGTTCTAGATGAATGCTGGTCTTGCTACTGCTGCTTTGTTCTCGATTGCATCCAATGTACAGGGAACTGATGCAGCTGAAAATGCAGCTCTAGCTGCATCGCTTGTAGCACGCTCTCCACCAAACCACAATGAACTGTTACACCACTTTACACTGGCTGCCGGGGTGTGGAAGTTGAACCATATTGTTTTCATCTGTTGCGACTCGCAGGTTCGACGTTGTTCCATGAATCGTCAGCCCAAGGATGGGACCCCACGCCATGTTTTGGCAAACGTTTTTAGAACGAACTCACTCACCCCCGGCGGGGAGTTGCTGCGCAGAAATAACAAAATGGTTTCATCTTTCACTCTAACAGCGGTCTAGCGCCAACAATAAATTACAATCTACTCTACCTAATTAAGTTAGTCAACACGGGTTCTTCAGCAATGGCGCACGCTGCTGTGGCCGAATTGTGGAACCTTTTTCTACCGGCAGCAGCCTGGCAGACAGTTGCCTGTGCTCTATCCTCTCCACCAATGGGCCAACGAATACGAATGAAAAATTCAATTTTCTCTAATCCCCACCGGCAGAAGCCTACCAGAGCTCGCTTGGGGTGGCGATGCTGTAGCATGGGACCGCTAGAGGAGTTTGCGTTGCGGCATGCTTTCGATTGATAAACCCAGCGTGGTGGGAACCACTGGAATTTGTGTTGCTAATCCGTCATCCGATGACGAGCATCCCAAATTAGGTTCGAGACTACGAGGAGGCTCATTTTTCATCTTTTTTTTTTCTTGTGAACGCAACGACTCCGGGGTGAAATATTATTCGTTTTTTTTTCTTTAAGTTTGCTTACTCTCTCTACTCCCTGCTGGTACTGCAGCGATGACTCGACACGTTGCTCTTTGGTTGGCAAAAATACGAATTATGATAAATGCTTTCTTTCAATTACTTCTGAAAAAGGCTCAGATTTTAAAGATTGTAACTCCCATGGTCCCCTGGCTGGGACGTAATGACAAACGATATATCTGGGACAACCCGTGTCCTTTCGCCAACAACAGCAAGAAGGCAAAACTTTTCCCTCGCTCGTGTGGTCACTGTATCGACAGCTTGAAGACCGCCCAAAGCAAGATGGCTGACTATTCGCTCGGACCAGATCCAGAAGTAACATTTTCCACTGACCTTCGTCCTTCGTCAGTGGTGCTTCGGTATTCGAGCGAAAAGTTCAAGCTTCCTGTTGGAACGGGGGCCTAGAAAGCCAAAACTCACCAAAAAGCATCTTCATCATCGATGGCAAAATAATACACTGGAAGCTGCTGGATAATGATGATGGTGGTGGTGGTGGTGGCGTTGGATGGTGATGGTTGTTTTCGTCCAGCCAGAAGAAAATGATGATGATGAGGGAACAGTTAGCGCTCAAAGTTTATTTAATAACATTCGCCGTTGTTGGAAGCAGGTCCTGTGGCCGAATGGTGATCGATCGCCCGGGCCCATGGCTCCCACGGGACAGAAGGTGCCTTCGAGCACTTTGGGGGAGTGTTTTCGTTCCCGGCACCAAAAAGAAAAGGAAATGGCTGAGATATTTATTTCCTTCTCCCACAGGAGAAGCTCACGTTGTTTACGACGGTGAAGAGCTTTAGCTTGCTGCCCCGGAAACAATCTCACCATTCCATAACTTTTTGCGGAGCCAGAAATCTTATTTAAAAATGATGTTTCATCTCTGCGCAACATCATTATCAACCTTGCCGTGATGGCAACCTGCTGTTGCTGCTGCTGTTGAAGGAAACTCGTGTTTCTGAGTCTGAACCTCGTTGCCGCCATTTGCATTTGCGTGTCAATTTTGTAAGTAATTATTTCAATGTTACTCCGCCGTCAGGGGCGGACTTGCCGCAGGTTAGCGTTCGAGTTAACTCGAGCTTGATGTTTTCCACGTCGAAACTGTCGTGCGATGATGTCTTCAGCTCACCGGGAAAGTGTGCCGGATGCAGCGATGCCAGCGAGGCGTCAGTGGTCTCGTCAGAAGATGATTATCACGATGAATGAGCGCCGTGATGCTGCCTGTGCTCGGATCCTTCCCCGTTAAGTGCTGCGTCCTTCAAACCGACCCCTGAGAGGCCCCCGTGTAAGGGGAAATTCAATTACTGCAACATCAAATCTTCATTTTATGTAACTCAAGTCACGCGGTTTTCCTGGGACCCATATTTTTCTTTTCCTTTTGCCCGGGGTGGCACCAACCAAAGAAAAAAAAAACCATCACCACCAGTCAAGTAAAGTTGGGTCTGTGACGCGGTAATATGAAACCTTAATTTAGTTCGGGCGTAAAATACATTACCTTTTGATGGAGGAACCGCAAGTAGCAGTGGCTGCAGCAGCAGTAGGAGCAGTAACAGGCATCAAAAGAAACATCACCAGCCTCCAATTTGCCACCGCCAAAAATCATCGACAATAATGTAGCAACCGTAACGTCGTTATAAAATCTTGTAGCTTTTTATAGCTGCTTATACAAAATTTTCCTGGCATATCATGCTGTGTGATGTAGGCAGGGCGCGAATGTAGATACACCCCAGGCCTTCATTACATATTTATAACCGTCGAGCTATTTTTCACCCGTGCCATGTTTCGTTTTCTTTCTTCCAGGTAAGTTCCAGTTTCGAGTCTTTACCTTCTGCCTGCTTGTCTGGCTTGTCACCGGAGTGGTGTTGCTCTCTGCATCGATTGCAACGTTGTGAGCTCGTGATAGACGCGACAGCGACGAAGATCCTTTTTCCCGGAACTTTCTCGCAGATTCAGGTTTTTATGCTAGATAACACTTTTCCAAGAATATGCAAGTAGCTTATCCCGTAGCTGGTTTAACGTGCGATTGAAAGGAATACACTCTGACAAAGGCGTCGCACTGGTTCGAGGCTTCTTCGAGGAGCCACAAGCAACGATGGGTTCACGATGATGAAAGCTGGCCAGAAAACTGAAAGAAATGGTCCTACCCAATTGATACTGATGTGCGGCCATTTGCAACTTGACGGTTTCGTTTGCCACAGAACCATGGTTCAACTTTGCTCCAAACAAATTGTCATGCAACTCTCGACCTCGCCACACGATTGCCGGTGTGCGCCTTGCGCGCGGGCTATCGTATGGCCACGAAAAACCATTCCTTTGAAGCCCACGCGTACCTGAAATCAACACAACTCCTCGGCTAACACCAACTTTGACTTTGCCGGTACCTTACGTGGCCGAATCCGGTGGCCTGGGGATTCCAGGAGGTCGCCCTGAGTTCTGTTTTTCTTTTCACGAATATTGCGCCAACATATCGGTGGTGCTGGTGGTGGTGGTGGTGGTGGCCGGAGCGCACGACGTGACGTCGCAAAAACGATTGTAACGCCAACTCTTGTAGCGGGATCACCTTCGGGGAGGGATTTAGTCGAAGATCAAATCCGTGGTCTGGGAAAAACTTTGTGATCCCACCCCCCCGCCGGGCTCGGTCCGTCGCTTCGCTTTTTGGCGGCACGGTCGCGGCTCTTCTCATTCGCAGCTCATAGCGAGACCTTGCCGGGCGGTGCGCGCGTATGGCATCAAGGATACGGGGTGCCGACAGTTTACCTTCGTCGAGCAAACAATCCGGGCTTGATGGCGAAAGCCTTTCCATTGTGACTTTGGCACGCACGTCTTAACCTTACTTTTCCTCGTAGCGAACGACATCGTTTGTTCCGGTTTCGGTTGAAGCTTTTTTTGCTACCGCAGTGGCACACCAACAATCGGGTGGTCTCCTTTTGGTCTCGCCTGGCCATGGAAACGATACTCCAAGGGATGAAGAGAGCTCTCCAAGAGAGATGGGATATCCAATCCCCCCCCCCCCCCCCCGACACACACATTCACGTCGACCGGAAGGAAGTGCTACGAATTTTAACTACCTGCCAACCATCATCGCTGTCATCATGGTTGGAACGACGGTTGTCATAATGATTTTTCTATTACTATGAGTCCATGGAGATGTTACGGATTTCTTCGTGAGGCACCGGCACCGCGCATCCCTTGGGGGCATTCTCAACAATCTGTCTCTCGAGTATACTCTCGTGGGAGCGAGCACAGCGCTAGAGGTTGTTATATTCCCAAAAGAGCATCCCCAATTCGTATCGTCCGGTATTTGTATAAGGTCGGAGATCTCTTGAAGAAGATCCCTTCATTTGCCATCATTGCTACACTCTTGTCCTGCGGGCATCCTATATTTAGAAACATTCACATGTAGTAGTATACATTCCAGCGACGTACCACGACGTACTTCAAGGCTTTTTGAGAAAACACAAACCAACCCAGCCTCCACCGCACTACAAGAATTTGCAACACAAAAGGAAGGTGGTGGAAGGTTTATTAACCTTTTGCCGATCCTTTTTTTTTCTCCCATCCACATGCAAGGCCTTTCGCTTGAAATTCTAGCCGTGCGGTTGAAGCGTCCAGGTAGCGCCATGTTCTCGGTTTTAACCACCATAAATAATATAGAGAATGGAAACGCTGCCCCGCTTTCGTACCTTAAGCTACGAAAAACACACCCATACATAAGAAACGAAGGGGGCAAAGTCTGGTCGGAGCATATCGATCGCACTCCCTATAGCTCCTTCTTCGTCTTCTCCTGGGAGGCACAACGCCAGCCAGCCAGTCAGTGTACTCCGGGCTGCCATGTATGTTTTGCCATGTTTTTGGTTCCCTCTTGAGTTCATCGTGTGTGGTTGTGGCACTGACTCTGACTTTCTCTCCCTCTCTCTTGTGTCTCCCGTCAAGTCATCTTGTGATCGTTATGGAAAACTGTAATCTCGTGGCTATTTTTAGACTTCTCAGTCTCGCCTCTGTCCCCGTGGCGAGTCTTTTGGCCTCCTCGTAGTCGGTAGTAGGAGGTTTTTGTTTTGGAAACCTGGAAAGATTCTTCGCCAAACGAAAAAAAGAGGCAGACAAGAGAGAGGGATGGTGTTTCGTGCAAAATACATATGGTGATTATTATAAAGTTCTTTGGCAAGATTTGTGGTCTCCTGATACGATGCTCTAGGTCCCCCCACACCGGGGGGTTACTTATGCCGTATACCGCTGTTTTGGAATGGAAAATTGGAAGCACCCCGGGAGGGTTCCAGACCCTAAGTCAAACAAATTTATGAACTCGCACCACTCCTCCACCAGCGCGCGGGAGGCGAGAGAACAACAGAAATTCAGTTTTGCATCAACGATTCTAATTCAAACACATTACCATTTTGTCGAAGTGTTCCGCTATGCGCCTTCCTTTCGCCGTAGCGGAAATCGAGAAAAAATGCGGATCCTGCCGAATGGCGGCCTGGCTTGACTAGAGCTACCTTTCGGCCTCTCGGCGGGGTTCACTTCCGATTCCCTAATGAACCTGCTTCCTGCGTCCTCTCTCGAGAAAAAAAAGGTAACAAGGGGTTGAGTCTTTTGGATGTGAAACGCCTCCTGCCGCACATCCTTATTAATGCCGTAGACGCGATTCGTCGAGCTTCTCCTTCGGCGAATGGGAAGGCAACCGTGACGCTGCCTTCGCTTCGCTTCACTTTCTTCGCCTTCTTTCATCAGAAAACGCGCGCGCGTTAGCCGTCTTCTAGTATTTAAAATTATACACTAATTCATTATTCAGCGGCATCTTTTAATTGCATTTTCCTCCGCCTTATTATTACGCTTTTTTGTCGCTCCTTCTCCTTCTGAACCGGTACCAGAAGAAATGGTTCTTCCAGAAAGTTGCTGAGCTCCTCCGGGGGGACCCATAGATCGACCGACCGACCGACCGCTTCTAGTGAACGGAAGGCAAAGGCAGAAGCCTTAAATTTGTATATTTTCGCTCTCTATCTCTCCGTAGCGGATACACACTCTATCTCTCTCTCTCTCTCTCTCTCTCTCTCTCTCTTTTTCTCTGGAACTGTTTCCATAAAGCCATTTTCCGAAAAGTTAGAATTGTGAAATCTAATTTGCAAATGAATTAATAGATGGCAAAAATACAATTCCCGCGTATTCTCTAAATGCATTGCCCGCCGTCCCTCTCTCCTTCCCTCTTCTTTCGGTGCCGGTTCCGGGCTCCGAAAAAGCTAGCCGGCAAGAGACCATTCTACCGTTTCCTGCCTAGCCGGAGTTCTAGGCACAAAAACATGGGATCCTCGCCCGCTCCTTGATTTCCGGACTATCCGAGTTCCAGTATTTGCTTGCTCGCTTTGCGCTTTGCGTGTGCCGCCGGGGGACCCCGAAAACCGAGGGTCCCGAATCAAATTACGTCCGGTCCGGACCGGTGGCGGCTCCCGAGGTTCGGTTTTTGGCAAACAACTCTCTAAATTTTCCACCCTCCCAAAACGGTACCCAACTCGATTTCGGGCGCACATGCCACCGGGCGGGGATACTAAATCAGTGCCGGAATCTCTGTTTCGTACAGGCCACCAACAGACAGACAGACAGACAGATAGAGAGAGAGAGAGAGAGAGAGAGAGAGAGAGAGAGAGAGAGCAAGAAGAGAAGAGCGGAAACTGTAAACTGCGTGGCGGCGCGCGTCTTTAATTGCAGAACTCCTCAGGGAAAGGATCCTCCATCTCAGAACTCAGGCTAGGCTAGTTCGCTAGTGCCGGCGAACCATCAAACGCACGCTCTAAATCAAAATGCCAAATTCTGGTGCTGGTGCTGCTCCTGTGCGCCGACAGAAACGGTCGGCTCAACATCCCAGGAGATCTGGAGTCTGCTGCTGGTGCTCCGTCGCGCAAGGCAGGGATGGCGCCTTCCGGACGGACCGGAGTGGAGCCAGCACATAGCTTTCCGGTGCCGTGGCGTGTGAAAGTTTTGCTCCTTTTTTCCCTCTCTATCGCTCGCTCGCTTGCATGTGATTCCGAAATCGTTCATTCGGATTGGTGGTTCTTTCCTATATTTTTTTGCGATTCGCGTCCACGTCATCCTTTCCTTAAAAGAAAAGGGAGGTTAGTTCGAGTGGAAAAAGCCTTTATCCTTTTCTCGCCGTTTGGTTTTTTGGCGTCTGAAACCCAGTGGCCGATGAGCGATGAGGCCACTTTTGCTGGACGCTGCGAGTAAAAACACGAAGAAAATCAAAGTAAAACCCCTCCTCCCGTGGCCAACGGGTGGAAGCCAACAGTATGTAATAGGTAATCGGACGGACAGACCGAGACCGGGCTTGATGGCGCCTCCTGCAGCAGCATATGCTGGCCAGAGAAAAACCGCAAACGCAAACATTACCGGTGTGAGGTTTGTTGGGAGAGGGGCGGGGGGGGGGGGGGGGGCGCACCTCACGTTCCCGTTCGTGCATTCCCAATCCAATCAAAAGGTTGAAAGCTGCTAGCTGAGCAAAAGCAAATTGGAAATCAATGGCCCTAGTGCCGGTTTTTGGCTGGTTTTGCTGATTTTAATTGTGCTCGACGAGCATATAAATTTGCTTCGATCCGTGATCCGCCAGAAGAAGGAAAAAAAATTGGAATTGTAGAACCCCATTTCCCCGAGAATTGTTGGAACACGGGCCCCTCCGGGAGGTGCTACTCGTTCACGCAGAACCATCTAAGAGGGATTTGCACGCCGCACCAAAAAGGTGAGCTTACTTTTTTCACTTTTCCATCGATTCGCCATAAAAGACCCACCCGAGCCCGGGCGGTCGTGATCTTTTCGGTAGTTTGCACCGACGGAATGCTATCGGAATGGCCTGCTCACCCTCCTCCCCGCCCAGAATCATGCTGGCAAGGGGCCAAACAGCACAAGTTGTAGGGAGGAAAAAAACAAAGGGAAATGTATTTTTCCGATACCCGCGTCTCGTGCCCAATCTATTGTGTCCATTCTTTGTTTCTTTGCTTTTTCGCCAATTTGTTTGCCGCGCTGTTTCCGTTTTTTGCTGCTGTCTAGCGCACACAGTCTGCCTCTATCTATACATGGAAACTGGCTAGCTGGCTGGCTGGCTGGCTGGCGGGCTAGTTTGTTGTGTAGCGAAGGCGAAAACATGCTCCAGAATGTAGCAAGAAACGCACGAGGCACAGCGCATCAAACACCACATCTACCGGCGTGTGGGAGAAGGTGTGTGCCTAGTGCGCTTCAACGGGTTGTGGACGAAATGAATTATTCATGACCGTGTCCGCATTTATTGACAATAGTTTTGCGGCGAGATCCAGCCGCTGCAGCACAACAAACGTTTGGTTCTTTTTTTTCAGTTTCGAACTTGAATAAAGAAAGCATCGAACCTCTCCATCTTGCTGTTGTTGGTGCTGATGGCAGACTCTGACGCCGTGCTGCGGGTGAAAAAGTTTAAATAAAGATACACCGGACCGGAAGCGATAACGCTTTTTCTCGGTGTGTCTCCTTCTACTTCCGCAACTCCTGATGCTCCAATGTGACACATTCTTAGCGCCCTCGGCACTCTCACAGGCCCGGGCTGTCTTTTCATCTTGGAAACGAAATGTTTTGGACTGTTTGTGGAAAGAGCAAAGTAGGAAATGAATTATTCTCTGGCGATCTGCAATCAATTTCTATCGACACACAAGAAGAAAATAGAGATCGATGATCCCGTCACTTGGGCACGTTCCTCTTCGTAGTTCGGAGTTGGGACCAACTTTGGCAAAACAATAACCTCTGTTCAAGCGGAAGCAGGTTCCGCAGTTCCTCCTAGAATCAAGTTCATGTTCTTGTTTATTCGGCAAACGGATAGTCGACCGTTAAGGTGACGTAACAACAGTTACAGAAAACGTCATAATAGACGATTCCAGCCCGGCGGTCACATGAACACATAAGCGCAGTTTTCCTGTGCGTCCCACACTTCCGTACTCCGTTTGCTGCCTTTGGCGATGGTGTGCAATGAGATGAAATTTTGTCGCAATTATGATCCTTCAACGCTTCAGTTAGTGCGCGAGGAGTGGTGGTGCCCTTTTGAAGCTTCTCGTTGGAAAGTTCCGCTTTTTTCGCCTCTGAAAAGGGACGCGAAAGGACGGGGACGCGAAAAAGTTTCTCTGGCTCAACTGGCAACATGCTTTTCCTCTAGCGCACACCACGCGCGCATTGGTGGCGGAATCGAAATGACGATTGGATGGAAAACTTTCTCTCCATCCCACGTCCAAAACGAAGCCACACCAGTGTGGCGCGGTCTAGTTGCAAGGATGCAGTGCCAGGAAGTGATGCACAGTTTGTCACAGAATCGCATACCACGGTTCATTGACTGCGAGCTGGTTTTAGGTTATTGCCTGAAGCTATAAATGAGCAGGAGGGAAGGCAATTGGCTTAAGCCCTGTGTTGTTATGCTGGAAAGCCGCTTAAAAGTAAATTTGTTTCAATCAAATGATATTCCAGCATAATGCTACTTATGGTGCTGCTGCCGGTGGTGGTGGTGGTTAGAGCGCTTTACTTGCCATGGCGACCATTATAACTTTGCATTGAGCCCCGTAGTGAAATGGATACACTCTGCACACTAACTCTAGTTTGTGTGATGGATGCACCTTTGCGCCGGAAGTGGTGTGGCGCTCGTTTGGCGTGATACCTGACTCAACTTTATCAAACAAATTTAAAAAATAGCAATTCTCCCACCACAATTCGACCTTTTCCTGCGCCAAATTTCTGCTCCAACAGTGTTCATGGTTTTAATTAAATTTACTCGCGAAACACTTTCACAGGCAAGCGTTGAGGCATGTTTAAAATTTCATCTCAACTCAACACGCTTGCCTGCCGCTTGGTGGTGGTGGTGCTGCTGCTAAGTATTTAATGTGTTTCTGGCTTAGGCAATCAATGTTTCAACACATGCGTACACCCAGTGTGTATATACAGTCGCTGCATCCCGAGGGACCTGTTTCCGGTGAAATGGATTCGCTCGTCGTATGGGCCGCTCAGCGATACTCATTCGAACGATACTCTCGCGCAGTCTAGTATGTCCCACACTGCGCTCA
>NC_064878.1:51153548-51181048 GCF_943734665.1 Anopheles aquasalis | reverse complement strand
CAAACTCTAATCCTGCTACTGCCAGGTCAAAGTGGAAAAACTTTTGCAAAACTTTCCCTCTTCCCTCTCACTTGGTAGCTAGAAATTAGGATATACATACCAGCCAGCTGCGGAGGTGACGCGGGGAGTGGCTAGACCCAGTGTGTGGTTTCGCTCGCTTGTCATCGCCCCGGCTACTGTAAGCGTTGATTGGGGCTGATGATGAGAAGTAGCTAAATGGCATCCCCGGAGGTTCGGTTGGGTTGAGGGAAAGGGCACCCCAACACCACATCACTTGGCATGGGGGGGCGAGATTGAAGGTCTGGCAAATGGCAGGATGGCGTTCGTCCGGTTGGTCGTGTTTGAATTTTGCTTCTGATTTACAGCCCCACCGACCACCGTAGGACCTTCGGAGTTCTCCCACCCACCGTCCAGTGGCTATTTCAATCTCAATCGTTGCTGTCAACGACAGTGACGGTGGCAAGGTCCCTATGTTATGAGCGACGAGTGTGCTGAAGTCGAATACCACCGACCCCCACCAGTAGCCAGCACACAACACAACTCTTGGACAACAGAAACACACACGTTTAAAAGCACACATACCTCCCACTCTGGCCAGAGAGCGAAGGTTGGAAAATAGTTGTTCCTTCTCCTTCTACGGACGAACGGAGATCGGTCTAAACGGTTTGGCTAAAAAGTTCCTTCAGTTCCGTCCGCCCTGAGGGCATGGAAATCTGGTATTGGCAGACGCATTCCATTTGAGAAACAATAAATTACAAACCACTTTCCGTAGCATCAGCAGCAGCAGCAGCAGCAGAAGCAGCACCACCACTGCCAGCAGTTTTATTCCTCCATTTTCTCGCCCCGTATCAATCGTCGGGTTCAGGACAGGGGTCGTACGAATGGTAGTGTAGTGAATCCGATCCCCTGAGCACCTCCTTCTCCTCGACACCTTCGCATGGAGTTCGATTTGAGCAGGGGCACTGGTCTCTTCTATCATCCTTAGGATTTTGTGCGATTCTTTTTACTCGTTTTACGTCTGGTGGCACGTAAGAGGATTGGCGGCATACACATCGACATCGACATCGCCGTTAAGACGCTTCGAGCTTCGAGCTCGTGTCGAAACGCCCTGATCGGCGGTTCAGTGTTCGCAGAGTGCGAGAGAACGAGCGGCGGTTTGGTTGCTCAACTGGAAAACACGCAGCAACAGCAGCGACAGAAGAGTGGTCTTAAATCAAACGGGGAATGCTGCTGCTGCTGCTGCTACATGTCAAGTACCGGATCCGGCGGAGCTACCGCAAGCTTCTAAGGAAATACTTCAAAGCCAAAGTCCCTCCATCTCAGGGGCGAAGCAGATCGATGAGGCATTAGGAATCTTACCGATTCCCATTTCATTGCTGCTGATTGAAATTGGACTACACAAACGAACGCACATACATGTTAACACGCTTCGAACACGTTTTCTCTCCACTTTTGCGTCCTTTTCCGGCGAGACGGCTTAAGCAACTCAATTGTAGCAAGCGGCCATGGCCACGATGGATACACACTTGGCGCCATTACCTTCACCAAACCGATTACACACATTTGGTTGGCAAACCGCATTAAACGGATTTTACGAGTCGTCCTCGCCAGCAACGTCGTGTTGAGTTGGATTGGTCGAAGCAAGAGCTTCCTGACTAGAGGGCGTTGAAAACCATGGAGACGCTTGCCATCTTCTGCATCTTCATTATCTTACTTACACCATCCGCCAAAGACGGGACCGTCACTTCACAAGTTCCATCCACATCCAGTGCATCCGGTGCATCCGGCACCCATCCGGATCCCAACGATGCAGATGGCCACCATCATCGTCACCATCAGCAGGTCGTCGTTACACATTCTGCAACACTTTGCTACATTGTGGGTGTAAGTGGTACCGACTCCATTCGTTCCGCAGCCTACTCCTCTACCCTTCTACACCCACCCGATGAGGACTACTTCTTGGCGATGAAACTCCCGGTTCGCCTCTTGGGACACCGCACGCAGCGCCCAGTGCGAAGCGATGCGCAATAAATTATAAATAAACAAGCCTTGAAAGAAAATGGAAAATACACCTCGCCCGCCCTTCCCGTCGGTTCCGAAACCACTCGATCCCGGGTCGGATCCGGAGGAAAATTGGAAAAACATTATTTCCCCCGTGTCTCCCGACCAACCGTGGCTCACGACAGCCAACACACCATCTTTGGATTTGTGACTCTTTGGCCTCTTTCTCTCTCTACCTCTCTCTGCCCATCCAAACCGGGCACGACTACTAATTATAGGCCAGGTGCTGATGGATGTATAACACCGACGCCGACGTGTACCAAAATGGAGGCGAAGCATGTTTCTTTGGAATGACGTTTTAAATGCCATCCAGAACAGAACTGGATGTATGTCACCAAGATTCGTTCATCAGTTTCATTCCATTGCCTGCTGCGGAGATGAATGAGTGTGTTCTTGCAGCAGATGACATCATCGTGGAAGAAGTTCTATTCGGGGCAAAATGGCCACCAGTCAGGTAGTAGAGGCCCCTTTCGCTCGCTCTTCATGATTGAAGTGTAAGTTCAGTTGAACACTTTACCTTCTCGGAACTCCACACACTAGTTGGGATAATTTGATGTCGAACACTCAAGACATTAAAGGTTCCCTTCCTTGACATCAAACAGCTCACAGTCTGACTTGTCTTGTCCATTTTGCTATTTATTGACACACCGTTGACTACATGTTTATGATCCATTAGCTAATCATTCGCTTTTGCTCTAGGACACTTTAGCTTCTTCCTACTCCCTCACCAGAAGCTGGCGCAATCGATGGCGTATGCTAATTGATTAGCTTCAAGAGAAGCAAAACACACCATCCACAGCGTGTTCGCCTCCCCATCCTCGACCATGTGCCGGGGGTTTCTACACATTTTTAATTAATCGACTTCATACATCACCAACAGGCGAGCATCCCAAGAATATAGAAACTTTCTTGCCTCTCTGTCGCTACCGGGCGCCTCTCTAGTGCCCTAGCGAGGCTGCGGCGAGGCTTTTCACGAGAAGATGGCAGAAGCAAAACACAAACTTTTCCTAAACACAATCTTTACGCCACCGACGGTGGCAGAAACGGTGGTCGTCGGTCTTTACGGAGGAAATGAACTTCTTCCTTCGTTCATACCCCCCCCCCCTGCCACAAATTTCCATTCGCTTCAATGCGCTCCGTTCGGTTTTGTGCGCTTTTGGATGACGAGTGACGATCAATCTTGTCGCCACCCTTGCCGCTGTTACGACGACAACGAAGCGCCGACGAAGAGCCGACGAGAGCGAGTTCGGTGTGGCAAAAGTTAGTGTAGCTAATTTATGTTATGCCAAAACATGGCCATCACCATCGCCTTCAGCTGCCTTTTCCGCGCTAGAATAGAACGGTGGCTCGTTCTCTCTCTCTCAATCTCTCTCTTAACTACTGTCGCCAGTGGAGCGACTTGGGTGTTCCTTTGGGGTGGGGGATTGGTTTTCTTTCCCGGGGAAAAACTATTTCCAAACCACTATGGCTGACTAGCTGGCTGGCTGGCTGGCTGGCTGCCAGTAAGAATCCTCGTAATAATAACGCTTGCCTGCCTGATGGTTGGACAACTTGGAGCCCTTAGCCGCACACCAAGTGACGATCGAAGGGCGAACGGTTTTTCGGTCTTTGGTGAATTGTGACGACATGTTTGCCGCTTGCTTGGCGCTCTGTCAGCCGCGTTTGGCAGCGACCGGGATCTGTGTCCGGGTCCCCCGATCGGTAGATGGATGACCCCGTGTTGAAGAACGGTTAAACTTTGGCCAAACATCAATTAATCAAACAACCTGTTCGTTCGTTCGTTCGGAAAGGCGTTTAGTTATGGTGGTAGTGGTGAGCACGCTGCTTCGCTGGCGGTGGTGGAATTTATGCACAAAACCGTGTTCCGTCTGTCTCGGCCATTCAGGAATGTTCCACCGGAAGCTCGTTCAACGTCAGCTTTCGATATTTCACTCAAAACATTCCCGGGACCGCCCCGGGGGGGGTAGGTGTATTGTGCCAAGGTGTATGCGTGTGTCACCTTTGAGAAGCGGGCGCGCGCCCGCTGTTTTCAAAGTTCTCTGGAAAGCGCCTGAAACTTTGTGTCCCCACTACTCCGTTCACGGGGAGTATCCTGGGTAGCATACCGGGAATAACTTACCGGGGGGGGGGGGGGGATCGGCGTTCAGGATCACAGCTGTGTGTCTGTTCCCCCGGTACCGTTGGCATGTTTACGCAAATCGAATGAATAACGAGTCTTCTCGTCGTCGTCGTCGTTCCGTTCCGGAAAGCTGAAAGGCAAAAAACCGGAAGCCCAACTCGTGATGGTCACCGGTGATGATTGCTCGCGCATGATCGGACCTTGGCAGAGGAACACAAGGAGGCGGGGCTGCATTTGGAATGTCGAATGTTTTACCCGTCATTATCCAGTGCCGTGGGCTGTTGAGAATGTTCGTCGGGAGCGCCACTTGAACCTTCGGACGCTCGAAAGCGCTTTGCCAATGTTTGCGCTGGAATGCGGCCCGGTGAGCTGCTAGTGAGAAGCATGTATTCGAAACAGGTCGAAAAGCGGGCACCTCACCGATGCTGCGAGGCAGAATTTATCGTCATTCACCCACAGCCAGTGGTGCACGATTCCCCGTCTGTTGACTTTTTGTGTTTTGAATTTGTTGTGTGTCCGCGGGCGAGAGCGCCTGGTGCATCATCCATGGAGGATCCATGAATTTTCATCAACGAAAGTGCACCCGTTGGTGCAGAAGAGAGAGAGAGCGAGAGACAGACGGGCGGGAGGCGGTCCACATTGGAGAACATCTCTATGCCGACCTCGGACCATCGATTTTGCATACAAAGTACTCGGTACTCTTTCTCGGTACAGTCTGGATAGCATATAGCATCACGGCACCCACGTTTATCCTCGTCCAGTATACGCCAAAACACCAATGCCCTTGCTGCAAGTCACGAAGGTAACCAGTATTACTTCTTTCTGGACTCTCTCTCTCTCTCTCTCTCCACCGAACTGATGATCTGCACTCTCATGCTGAACACATTTACCTTATGATGCTCCCGGAAGCTCAGCTCAACCCAGAACATAGAGCAGCTTTTCCGCGAAAAGCCTCTGGCGTGGATGATGAGTGGTGGTGTGAGGTATTATGTATCCCCAGATCTCATTTCATTCTTGTTTATCGAACGCCTGCATCGTTATGCGACCGGTCGGTTTGAGCTTCGCGCGTACCACCACTTCGACGACGGCGCAAGAGTCCTCGATTCCGATGGCTAATGGTTGTTTATGGTGGCAATGGAACGATGGATGCTGGTTTGAAGTAATTGGCAAACACTAGCAGCGCAAATAGGAATGTGTGGGACCGGCCAACCGCGACCGTCCGACCAACAGACCGACCGGACGCGTGGTAGATTGCGATCTGCGGGACCCACATCTTCCATCTTCCCGATGGCCATACCGATGGCGGATGGAATTACCATCGCATCGAGTGTGTATGATGATGATGAGGTGTCATGTAGTTAGTGGCCTACTTTGCGTTCGACTCTCGTAGACGATCCGTTGTCAATGTGAACATTGGCTACTTCTCTGGTAAAACAACAACATTCTCCCACTACCATCCTGAACGCTACTGTTATTGGAAGTATTCTAACAATGTTCCTTTAAATGTCGAAACTCTAGCAAACGAATCGGAACTTAGTATGCCCTTCTTAAAGCTTTGTTTTGTAGTGCCACCAATTTTATTTGTGACATGAAATTGGTAAAACATCTCCTCTTCAACACCGTGCAGACTTTTATCTACTGTTTACTGTTTGCTAAGGATGAACTCTGCTAACGACCCTTCTTATACCGCTGCTACTGCTGCTGACGATAATGGTTGTTCTTGTGCAAAAGTTTGGTTTCCTTCTTTCTGCGGAATAAAAACACTTGAAAAGTCATCCACGTCCAGCGTCCATGGTCACTAGTTTTCCCCTGGCTGCTTTTCCCCACAAACTCAACTCAGCCGCTCAATTGTGTTGGTGTCAGCGTTTTTCATTCGATCGACTAACATTCCTGCTGCTGCTGCTGCTGAAGGTTTCCGGGGCTGCTGCAGAAGAAGTTACTTGTTTCGAGTTGAGATTACTTTCAAACAGTTCCTTTTTCCTTTTTTGTACAATAGCTTGATGAAGTTAATTTCATTCGCTACTACGTAACGCGTACCAGTAATACGCAGCTGGTGTGAGATTGTCATAATTACTCCGGATTTTTAATTGTGCTCGATGGATTTTGTTCGAAAATTAAAACTTCTGCGCCTCGGTAGCTGATGATTTGTTAATATCCAATTTTGTGCGTAGATCGTCGCTGGAGTTGAGTTGAAATTGCTTTTCCTCATTCCAATGTTCCTAAATTGAAGGAAGCGATAATTAGCTTTAACCTCGCTGCCTCGCTGGGATGAATAAGACATGAGTACTTCATTTAGAAACGGGTGGCTTAGCTGGTGTTTTTTGACATACTGAAATTTATTAATACTAGCTCTGGCTCGGCATACGGATGACAGCGTTTCGACAAACTTTCGACGGACACTCGCAACCCTCAGAATCGGGGCTGAGCAATGTCCCGAGCCCGTTTGCCCGTCTAAAAGGGTACGGTAGTCGGCTTTGATCGGGGATTTTACGCCTTTCACGGAATTACATTGCGCATTAAGCGGAATCCCTTCCCTTAGCACGGTACGCGCTACAAACAGCCGGGATGTGCTTTTCTGAAACTCGGAGCCGGTCGCGCCCCTTTCACTGGCAAAGGATTTGGCTGGGAAAATGGACACTAATCGCTGATTGGGCTCTTCTCCCTTCGCTTCGGCCACTTACTGCCCGGCTCAGCTCAGGCCACAACCATTCACCGGGACGAGTTCAATTAGGTTTTATATTTATCGTTTCACCGGTCTAGAGCGCGTGTGTGTTGGGAGTCTCTTTACCTTTGTACCACACAAAATCACCCCGAAACGGGCACGGTGACACGAGATGGGATGCGCTTTAATGGACAGGTTGGGTAGAAGTTTAATCAAAGCTAAACGAGCATAAATTGCTTTTACAGCACTCGCTCGCTTTACAGAGCTTTCAGGGTGGGGAAAACAATGCCAACTCGCAGCGTGGGACATACGGACGCGACGCAACGCTATCAAAGACTTTTCACCAGGAACAACAACTTTTGCCGATAAGCCTGTTTTGATTGCTGCAATGCATAACATAAACAACAGACGCTTGCCAACGTGCCGTGCCGTGGTACTGTACTGTGTCGATCCGCCCTGGTAACGACTTCATTCTGAGGAAAAGACCATTGCCATTATCTTAGTTGGCTAGTTGGCAGGGTAAGATAATGGAATGGAATGGAAAAGGAATAAGAGCCAGGCCACGAGGATATGATTTTTGCACCACACTCCAGGGTGATGCTTGCTTTGGGCCGGAAGATTCGATATATTTCGCATCCCACGCTCCTCCGAAGCGGAAATGAAGTTTGTCGTTCCGACCCGGACGGCGGGAGGGTGGTGCGTGTTCCGAACCATTGGGTTTCGAACCGGGAAACAGACCGTCGGTGCCTGGTAACCACTGAGAGAAACGACTACTAGGATTTGTTTTGTTCTGGAAATAGAACAACCACAGTCCAGGAAGCAGGCGTGGCATCTCGCCTGCCTTGAGGATATCTGAGAACGACCCCAGGACTCATTCGACCATAGTTCTGCAAAGCGATTGTGGTTTCCTACATTGAGATACGGAGACACGCTTCCTGGAGAGCGGGACAGGCTATTGAAACTGATCTCTACAGGCCACAATCAACAGTGAAATTATGCTTCTTCGAGACTAGATGAGAATGGTCAGGATGAGCTCTCTGGTGGGGACCTCTGCTCAATGCATTTGATCCTGCGAAAATGCAAATGCCATACTCGGTGGGAAGACGGTGGTGGTAAACGACGAGACAAAAGGTGAACTTCGACCTCAATCTGACGCCTTCCCCGCCGGCACTGGGGCTCTTTATGCCCCTAAAAGACTATCCTTCGAGGTGACGGTTTGCAAAAATATTTTCAACCGAGTGCTAGTGCTGTTTCTCGATATGCTCCGGTTGCACCTATTTAGGGGGCAACATAAAATGCAAACAAGCGGCTCACTACTCACACTCAAAAAGGCTCCAAACACCCAAGTAAGACTACATAGCGTGAGGCGAGCACCGGAGTGCCTCACGTGGAAGACATGTTTGTTCAGCACTCTTTTGTGTTTTGGTATCGTAGGCGCGTGTATGAGTGTGTGTTGCTATTGGGAATCTGGACATCTTTCGTGCCCGTTTTTCCAGATTGCTGACTCGGTAGAGCATTGGGCACCATCTCTTTAACGTTATGCCTTTAAGCGAATGCTCCTCGAAGCAGAAAGCCTCGGGCCTCGGGCGCTGCGAACTGTTGAAGGACTTCCAATGTCCTATACTCTGCACAATGATAATCAATTCATCTTCCATCCAACGGAATGAACCAAATGGATTGTGATTGTTTGTGTTGTAGCGTTCTCTTTTCCAGATCTGTCCGAAAGAACTGTTTTCCACAAAACTCTGTTTACCTTGCTTCCTTGCTCGTTTTGCAAACTGCTTATCGGCCACTAGCTGATGCCACTGGCCTTCTGGAAGCGGTGGACCGACGGGTCATTAATATGAAAATGTTATGCAAAAATGTAGCATACCAGAGGTTCAGGTTGTGTCCCAGGCATTCCGGAAAATCGGTTTAATGACATGCGGTTTTCTAACAATAGTCTCCACGCTGTTCAACGAACCTCAACCCGATTTGAAACAGAATTTTAATTTGCATTTTCCTCTCTCTCGCTCTCTCTCTCTTGCCTTTTCTCGTTCTACAGCAGATGGTCCAGGGGATGGGACCGTTTCCGGGAACGCCCGGGTTCCCGCCCGGTGCAGCACAGTCCGTCAGCACAGACAGCCTGTCGGTGCAGGTCGTCAAGGGTGCGACCGGTCCCGGTGGTGCTGGTAGTGCGGGCGGTGGCGGCGGTGGTGGTGGCGGTGGCGGTGGAGGAGTAACGCTCGATCAACATTCGCTCAGCACGCTCAAGCAGCAGCAGGAACAGCTGAACCAGCAAGCCGCCGCGGCTGCTGTCGCTGCCGCACAGATCAACGCGACGACGCAATCGTTGCGAAATGTAAGTCACCCTATCTCACATAACTTATGCTGCTCTATGATCTTATTTCATACATTAATCGGCTTCCGATTTTTTTTTTTTCCTTCCCGACAGTCCGTCAGTCAATTCAGCCCACAGTCAGTATTGGGTGCCCCGCCAGCAACATCGATAGCCGTCTCGATGCCCATGTCCCTGTCGTCGACCATGGTCAGTGGTACCGGGGTGACCAATGGGGTCGCTGCTGCTAATATGGCTGCTGCAGCGGCCGCTGCCGCCGCCGCAGCTGCCGCAATGAACGGTGGATCACCAGGCGCCTCCACCTGCGTCAATGGGAATGCTGGCGCCAACGGCAGCAACGGTAACGGTATCGTCGGTGGCATCGGAAGCCCCACTGGTGCCGGTGGCGCTGGAAATGGTGCCATGGCGAAGGGAACGGAGCAACAGACTGTCAACATTGTGAGTACCAACACATTCATGTTTTTTAAATTATTGTTAGCAAAATATTGGGCGGTCGAGAAAAAATCATTTTTGAAGCGAATGGAAACAGGAGTCGGAAAGTGGATCAAATACGACAATAATTTGCGTAAAAGATCGTGATGCAAGGATTGTCGCATCGAGCAAATTTTATTTCTTGCAATCCACTGAGGAATCTGATTGTATACACATGCAATCCTGTTTGTTCACAGTGTCCTCAGTTGCGATACCGGAACGACAAGACCTACATTCTCCAAACAAACAATATAAATGGAATTCGCTTTTCCTTTTTTTTTTAATTTATTTTAATCATTCCAAAGTCTGTCACTACTTCTACGAAATAATGGCCGAGAACAATAGTAACGCTGCACAACGTACGAGTAAATGTTGATGTGTTTCTGCTTTGCATTGTCGATGTTCGTTGATGAATGCTGTATTTACCACCGCGCTGTGCACAAGGCACAGAAACAAACAGGTTCTGGAGAAACAATTTCATCTTCTTCTTTTGCCTCGGAGCAAAATGGTGCTGACCTCTCCAGGCTTCAGTGGCCTCCGAAACGAGGCTACGAACAATAAAAAGCAGCACCATCCCGGAAGAACGAGCGAGACCATCGTGAAACATAATTTTTCCAAACAAACAAACCTCCCCGGCGGAGGGCACACTGGAGGACGTGGGAGCAATGTGCAACGAGTGGGCTTTCCGCCCCATGTTGTCCCACATAATCAACGGACATTCATCAGCTAAATAGACAAACGGAATGAAAGATCTCCCGGGTGAGATGGTGAGCAGTAAGAGAAAGAGAAAGAGAACGAGAGAAAAGGCAAACATGTGGGACACACACTGTATGTGGCAATGCAAATCGTGGCCCATATATCCTCTTTTCCAAAGCAGGGACCCAGTAGGAGTCCCGGGAGTTCAGTCCAAAAATGAATGCAAATGAAAGTGGGGCCGGGTTTCTGTCCGGTCCTCGGCAATTCTGGTCTTATCTTTCAATCGAATGGAGTCCCCAGGGAGGGTAAAAGGTGCAGAACGCGGAAGCGAGATTGTTGTTAAAGTTAGAGATGGGCTTTTATAGCGAAGGTCTGATACACGAAGCGGATGGCTGCCACAGTTTCCTTTAAAGCGCCAGCATCTGAAAGTTACTGGCCGGCCTTTTATGGGAACTGTCATAGTTGATGTGTTTCCATTTTTTTTTACTCTCTCTGTTTTGTTATCACCAGAAGGACACCGCAAACACACACGATGAATCCGAAAAAAAAGGCAGGAGTCGTAATGGTATGCTATTAACATCTCGACAGCTGCCATACGATCGTTCGGGGTTTTTGGATCTCGCAAAAGGGACAACGATGATGTTGGCTGCCTGATTGGCAACATGGTCATAAAATATTCGTCCTACAAACGCCCGTTCACCAATCACTACCGCCGGTGACATCATACTGGAGCAAAGTAGTAGCAGCAGAGATAAACATTGACAAGATTGTCTATCACCTGACTAGGACAGACAGGAACACTAACTGTTTCTCAAATACACCTTCATCGGTGTGTTCCAGCATGAGTTTGGTCTGGTCAACATCTGGCTACTATTGGAACGATGTCAAATCATTTCCCCCATCTAATGTTGTTTCTTTCGATTTTTCCGGTACTCTTTTGCTACGGACCCATCGTCTACTAGACGCCTGACGACCGCCTGAGCTCTTTGCTGACTAATGCTGCCTGGAGCTGTCATCCAGCATCCAGAGCTACTGGCGGTCTTGTAGCCGTCCAACTAAAAACTCATAAAATACGTCTTTTGAATCATTCCCAACTGTCTGTGCGACCGATGCGCTCATCAACAACGCCGCCACAGATGAGCGGCCAGACTGGCGCCTGAGAACTCGCTCAGCAACAACCACCAGACACTCCGAACGCTCCCCCCCCCCCCCCCCCCCCCTACCAGCTACGCGAAATGTGAACGTTCCATTCGCTGGGGCCATCCCGACGATCCCGACTTTTGGTCCAGTGCCAAATCCGTGTCGTGCGGTGGTACAAATGTCACCGGGATGGTGACGGCAGAGCGGAACCAAAACCTTCTGGCTCCACAGCATCGTCGTCGTCGCCCTGATGTCGGCACTCGGATGATACTTTTACATTTGGCTAATTTATTCACCATCGTGTCCAACAACTCTCCGAGCTCGCTCGCTCGCTCATTCGGTTTTTGCTGCTGGCTGAGATTACGACTTTTTGCCATTTCCATGGCGCTGCCTGCCTTTATTGGTTCAGCGGCTTCTGATGACACCTTCTGCCGGCTCATTCCAGGATGCCTTTTTTTTTTTTTGGGAGTGTAAAATCCTGTCACTCGCCTAATTAGTGGCCTACCAGTTATGAAATGGATGCGCTTCCTCCTTTGCCTCTAGCAGTAGTTATGGAGGTTTACAGCGCAAATGATTCATCTTGCTGTTGATTGATTTCTGCTCATCCGTAACGCCAATCTGTCCACGATGTCTCTCACCCAGCTATCTGGCTCAGGCTGCTGCTCACGGACATCTCCCCAAGCCATGGTTTGACTTTTTCGACGCACCGCTTCCTTCCACGCCGAAATCCCCCGATGGAGGCGCCTTGTCGCCCGTAATTTTCGTGAAATATTCTGTCATGTTTCGCTCGTCTGTCGTGTCCGCGTCTGCTACTTTTCTCCGCAAAACTTCTTTACACCGTCTTGGCCCAACTAACGAGCGCACCGAATGTGAGCTGAGTTGGCAAAAATATATTTTTGACGAAAGTAACAAATGAGGAAAACTTTTTCCCGCCCGCAGAAAAAAAAAATACACATTTCGTCTCACACCACTCGAGGCCAGTATTGTGTGTTAGCCAGAACATCACAGTGGGCCGGAAATGAAGCTGTCAATTTGTGTGCGAAAGACGGGAGCAAACGAAACATTGGAAGCAATCGCGGTAGGCACTGGCAACATGGCAAATGGACGCTCGGTAGCATGAGGCAGTAACAGAGAACGAGGCTCACCTTTCAGCTTTTCAATTAGATCACTGGCCGCACTGTGTGGGCCGCAAAGCAAAGGGCCCGTGCTGGCCATTTGATTAATCAATCCCTTCGAATGATGCGGACGGAATCGTTTTTCATTCCTCTCCCGCACCAGCTCGCCGGCCTACTCCAACTCGCCACAAGAACCAGTCATGACCGGTCCAGTATCTGGTTGGTTCTCGGTCTCATTAAAAGCAGCAGAGAGCAGAGCGCACGTGGGTTGGTGTGTATGTGGCCACCATCAGTTCGGTTCGCCCCCACTGTGGCGAGCGGATCGATTTTCGTACATTCTGGTCATTCCGCAAATTCGACATCCGAGCACAACACAATTATTAATGACCATCAGCACGGATACTGGCCGTTCCTTTGTGAGCAGTGTGCCCTTATCCCATGTCATAACAATGCTGCTGCTGCCACCAAAGAGAATGAGCTTTTTCCATCAATTGAACGACCGTCTGTAGTGTCCAGCATGTTGCCGAAGCTGAGGGGCATAATGATGACGAAGCAGATCGTCGATGGCGAATGTAAACGGAGAAATGGCAAGTGTTTTGAAATGTAGAATGTTCCTGGAAATGTTTCGCCAAACTCACTCTCTCTCTCTCTCTTTCTTTTTATATAAGTTATTATTTAGCAAACATTTTATGCCCTCCGAAGACTCGATTCCGTTCAGCATTTATTGCTAAACTTGGTCCTACACGGCTCGCTTCGCTGCGTTCGGTCCCGCAGCACAGCGATTATCATTTAACAAACCATAGCGCACCAGCACCTTAATTACTGAAACTCATAATTATATGCTCGTAGCACCTCGGATGGAACCAACGGCCTCGCTTGCCACGGTGTGCAACATGCCAAACACACTGCGCCACTGTACCGGGCATAGCGGTGGCATCGAATGAATTCCACCTTTTTGAAATCTGTTCACCACTCCAGCAGTGCCAGCAGCAAAACGATGAAGCATTCATTTCCGTTCTGTCAAAGAGCGTACTGCTGTTGCGCGCGGGGCAAGGGTTACAATTGAATCTAATTTTAATTTTACCTTACCGAGGGGGAGAGCATTCCCTTGTTCGCCGAGTTCGTTTGGGGCCAAGCAGCAATCACAACACCACCCTACACCGGTAACGTAACCACCCCGCCCGGTCCGCGCTAAATATTGAGGCCAGTGGCTGGGGCAACAATGGAAAATCAAGTTACATTGTTGTGTACGAAAGCAGCAGCAGATACACACAAAGGCGCACAGCAGGAAGACACTTTGAAAGAGGAGCGCTCGGGAGCATGGGGTGTTGTTGAGTCCTCACTCACCCCCCGGCGGGAGGCGGGGTGTACCGGATGGTGGAACGGCGGACCTGGCGTACTTTTTAACGAGGACATTTTTAATGAGCGCCAGTGATAATGCGCGATACACCGTCGCTGTGTCGCTGTGTCGCTATGTGTTGTGAGTGAAAGAAGGAACCTCCTCTGTTGGTGGAGGCCTTCTAACCTTCTGGAGAAAAGGATACATTCCCATTCCACATATAGTGGGTGCGTCTGCGTTTGGGGTCAATTGAGTCCCGCGCCCTCCGACTCAGTACATTCTTTTCAACTGAATAAGTGTTTCATAATTAGGTTGCACCGCACAGGCCTTCATTAAGATCATTAAGCGAACCATTTTGTTGAAGTTTCCCGACTGCTTACGCTTGCAACTTGCACACAGACAAGCACGTTTCGTTCAAACATTGCAAGGCAAGGCTCGACATCGTCATCATTTCTCATCCCACCGGCGACCTAACGCAAGCTCACCAATCACTGCCAATCGGTCGGACACATGGTGGCTGCGATAGCAAAAGTCAGGGATGGTTTTTTGATAAAAAATGAAAAATATCATGCCCCTTCCGGGCACACCAACGATCGGTTCGACGTTCGAGTCCCAAGTGACTTACGAAACGCGTTGGAATTCTTTGCACACTTCTGCAAGCTGCAGCAGACCACGGTCTATGAGTTTGTGCTTTCGTTAGCACACTTGCTACGGCGCTGAAGAAGAAGAAGAAGTGCCCACGATGCCCCATGGGCCATCGTTATCAATGGGGTCCGTTTGCTTTTTGAAACTCGATTGTTTTCGCTGACCGAAACGGAAAAGCGGCACTGTTGGTGGTGTCCTCCTTCCCTCGATGCCTCGAGACAAATTCGAGCGCGGTGGTTGAGCGTCGTGTGTTTAGAGAGAAATGTCAATCACGTCTCTAACACATTTATCTTCCGCAAAGCTCACCATTTTTGTGGCAGTGACCAACCAACCAACCAACCAACAGTGCATTCATCATCCAGCTCGCAATCATCTGTTAGGCGCGAGTGGAAAGGGAGAGCCATCGCATCCGGAGTGCAGCTGCACTTTATCTGATTTATTGGCCTGACCTGTGGCAATCAAATTGAACGACGATGCCATCAATTCGGGGTACGGGTAAGGGGGGACCCCTTTGTTTGGTGATGATGTAGATGTTTTTACAGAAAGGCGAACTACCGGAATGTTACATGGGCGCTGGAAGAGGGGATTTTAGTCACTTCCTTGTGCACCGCAAGCACTTCCGTTTGTTTGGGAATTTGATTGATGGATTAACGAGTGTAACCTTTAGTTATATAAGTTCTTAGTATCCTTTCTAAGAGGGTGAAGATATAGGATGATGATATCTAATTCTTCTCCTAGATTCTGTCCTATTTTCGGATGAATCTCAGCATCGCTATCAAACCGGCTTTTCATTCCCTTTCCTTTATTTTCTAAGTAATTTTTAATGATGCACTTCCTCTTCCCTCTTCCTCATCCCCATTGCAAGAAAATGTATCTAAACCACACGCATCACAACGGGCCGGTCCTTTCCGGCAGAATTGACAGAAATCCGGAATCCCGGGAGGGACGGCGCACTCAATTGTCATGCTAATAGCCTTCCATTCCACCGACACGACGGTCTTCTTCATCATCATGACCCCGGGAACGGTGGCATGATGCACCATTAGTGGTTGAAAAAGCAATTTAATGTTCACTTCCGTGGCCTGGGGACCACTGGACCATGGCGGACCAATGGTGGTGACGGCGGCATTGCTATCTCGATTCCCTTCGCTCAAGGATCCCTTCGCGAGGGCGGATTGTCCTTCTTTTCTGTGTGCATTAACGTGAGGCCAGAGGCAGCCCGGCAGTTCGGGGTTCACTTCCGGATGCTTACATCCGGGTGCTCCATTCAACAACTCTATGCCTCACGTATGCTGTGTATTGCACAGTTTCCATTCCAGGGAAACAGCAATGAACAGAAGAGTAAGACAGAATTGGGTCAGCAATTGTAGTCTCAAAATAATGAGACTCGCGTTGAAACGGCAGCCATCATGGATCATTCGCGAACCGCCATTTGCCTCCGACTCATTCCGACGCCCAGATCCCTGGCGAATACATCGTCTTTCGTTCGTTCCACTTCACTTGGAATAACGGACATTAGTTGCCTCTTGCCAAGGACTCTTCTAGCACTAAGCTAATGGCTAATATGAGGAGCAGGTGACCCATAGGAGTGCTACTCGTTACACGTTCAATGAGCTGATCTCGCGTTCCCTGCTGCCCTAAATTATCATATCCTCTTGGCTCAGATTTCCAAGAGCGAAGCGTTGGCGAGTTTTTTTCCCTTCTTTTGTTTTTTTTTCTTTTGGTACCAAGCCAGATTGCCATAATGATGGTTGAGCAATTATTAGATTTGCTCCCTCGCATCACCAGCAACGCACCCGGGTTACACCTCGTCGCGTAATGCCGGACGACATAAATCTCGAGAGCTCTGCTAAGCGTCTGGCAGGGCGCAAAGTTTCCGCGCTCCGTTTTTTTGTTTCTTGGAGGATAGTGACGCCAGAATGGACTAAAGCCATTTCAGCGAACAACCAGCCAACCAACCGACGCACCACCACCGGGGGCACCATAATTTTTAATGGATATAAATGGAAAATTGCACCTTTCCAGGCCGCTAGCACACTCGGACCCCTCCCGGACGTTAAGTGGAAAATGGTGTTTCGGTTGGTCCTGCTTCTTCAGCGACCTGTCCAGCATCGGTAACACGATCTGGGCGACGATGGCAGAACAGGGGAAGAGCGTAGAGATGTTATTGTTGCTTGCGCAAATTATTGTTTATCCCTCATGGGACCTTTTAAGATGCTCAAACCTCTTTTTTTTCTGTTTGGTGCTCGAGAAGCGAATGTTTGTGTTCTACCTTTCGTACACCTTTTATTGGTAGCTCAGGGTAGGTGCGAGTGTGTCGGCATCACATCAGCTTGCGTTATGTTACGAGTTTCCGGAGCTACATCTGCTACTCCTGGTTGCGCACTTCTTGGTGGTTGTCTCGCCATGTGGCGATAAATATGATTGTTTGAACGACTAATTATGCGATGGCTTTGCTTGTGCACAGATCGTGTCATGTGTGGTGGCTGGTGGGTGGTGGTGGATGTCCTGAATAAACATAACATAAACTTGATTACATTCCGCTCACATGATTGATTCATTATGAAGCATGAAACGGTTTGCCTTGACTGGCAAGCTTTGTGTTCCTTGATGGTATTAAGACAAACGCACACGGTCACAAGGACACGGTTGGAGACGAGAACGGCCGTCGGTGTGGCAAATGGCACCCGGGGAAAATGGAAGATCAAGATGCGAGAAGCTAATCCTATTACAGCCAAATGGCAAATGAATTCATTCCCCAACACCACCGAACCTTCCTTGCACGAGCAGGTCCTATGTGTCTGTTGGCTTCTTCGTCTTCGTCAAGACGGGCTAGCAGTAAAGCCCTGGAAGCATCCCTCACTTTCTGTGCCCACATACAAGCATTAAACCCACAAAAGGGCATCAGCTCGACCATTTGAAGGGCGAGAAAGCCAAGAACAAAATAGAACCCGTACTTTCATTAACTCGAGAAAGAGATGTGTGTTTGTATGTGTGCGTGGACGAGGAATCGCCGTCAATGGAGAAACATTTATCACGATTTAATGTAGCGCAGGGAGTGAAGGGTAGCATGAACACGTGTAAATCGATATCGGACGGTACATTTGTCGGCAGCAGCACATAATAACGAGACGACCAAACCCATCCTGTTACGGGTACTCCGCCAGCCGCAGGACGCCAGACCTTTTTGATTAAGCATATCCCAGAAAAAGGGAAAGAGAGAGAGAGAGCCAGCACACCATCCCCTGCAGTGGATGGACGCAGTTTATTGGTGTTTTAAGTGGAATTTGTGTCACCTCCGCTCGATCTGCTGCTGCTGCTGCTGGAAACCCGATCTGACACGTAACAAGTGTCATGTTCAGCATATCGGTACCTCAATTTAAGAGCATTCAATTCCAATTTCGACTGCAGATCGGTTCAATTCAATTCAATTCGATTCGAGTGCCGACCAGCAGGCGGGCATGAGTGGAGTGAGTGAGTGAGTGAGTGAGTGAGGGACCCCGTGTGACATGAGCAGAAATTAAAATCATGCCCACTTTTCCTGCCTGTCGCCTGTCAAGTGTGATCGTCAACTGAAAATGTCCTTTTTTTTGTTTTTGCTCGATTTTTCTCGGTAGAGACGTGATTGACAGACACAGGTGCGTTCATTTCTTCCGTGAATTGCTCATACCGCGCATCAGGTTAAACAATTCCAGGTGCCAGTTAATTCAATGATAAATTGGTGTGTGAAGGTGTGCATAAGTTTATCACACAGCGTCGCTATAGGCCCTGGGATATGCTTCAAATGCTGCAATGGATTTTGTTCGATTTAAATTCGAACCGAGCCACAAGCAGTAGTATCCGATGAAGTAGTAACAGGAACTGGCTCTACCTGGTGAAACAAACCTTCCCTCATAACCCATTCATATTCTCTGCAGTTCAAACATACGCACAGTAGCGCCTTAAACGGGCGGAAGCAGTAACAAAAAAAAGTGCGGTGCACGTGTCACCACCATGCGCCTCCATTTCGCGTATAATCCCCCGCTGCCCGGTGGACCCGGTTTTTAATGGTGTTTTGCATTAACGACTAGCACACAAACACAGCACAGCTCGCTCACGTGCAAAACACTGCGTGTTAAGGGCAGTAAAAAGCGAAACGTCTCAATGGACGACTCGCGAGACTTGCGTTTTATGGGCCTCCCGTTCCGCCATTAGATGCGCCACGTGTGCTGCGTACGACCCCGCAATCCCTGCAAGGCCACTCATCTTAAGCCCTCCGATCGACGTTGACACGACAAAGTACACATCATCATCATCATCATCATCGCCACAATCATCAACAGGACGTACCGACCGATCGTCATGTGGTGCGCGAGGTAGGGCGACAGCAGTCGGCGGAAATTGGATCATTATTATGTGAACAGTTTTTATTTAACAACCGATTAACCGGAGTTGCCAGAATAATGATGATAACTTCTTGCCAGTTTTTTGCCCACGCGAGTCTGTATTGTGCCTTGTTCACTTGACAATCGTAAAAAGAATTTCGCCGAACGAACGCCTAAGCTTTTAACTGTCGTTCGACACATTCACAACATACGCAGTCACCTGTCGACGGCCATTTGTCGACGCAGCTGCAGTAGCAACAGCAGCACTCCACCGTTCGTGACACATTATGTGCAGGAAATATTCATGTGCGCTCCATTTCCGACGAATGGTGAGTTGCACCGCTGCCGCTTGAATAAGTTATTCCTAAATCCTGTTGCATCCGTTGGTATTGCACAATCGAATTCATTGCTTCTCCTCTCCTCCGTGCTCCAGCATTCTTCCCCTTGGAAGGGGTGGTGCTGGTCTGCTGCTAGTGGTGCATCTTCGATAAATCTTCTTTATTTCCGAGAAAACTTCCCACTAGGGAAAGAGAGAGAGGGCGCGGAGACAAGGCAAGCTGCTTTCACGGTTCACCGGCTCAGCGACCGTTAAGCGCATTTATCATATTTCTATTTTCCCGTACCGCACGGTTCCACGGCTCGGTGACATACTGGCACGTGGGCACGTCATTCCCGGTCCCCGTTCCTTCCTTTATCAAAGGCTACTACTCCCCGATCGACGGGTTATGCCATTTGTGGCAGTTTCTTCTCCAATTTCCAAACTCTTCATCCGACGCCGCCTTCAAAGCAGGCACCGATGTCGGTGCCAGTGCACCAGCTCCTGTGGCGGCTATTGAACCGTGTTACTTCGATCGAGCAACTTTCCTCCGCCGACCGGCTTGTCCAACTATCTCGTGGCTCTAGACGATGCTGTAAATATGAATAAAAGAAGCGACCGAGGAGTCCGTTCGTCTTTCCGATGCTATCGAGCAACATTTTTCTTTCCGCTGCTGCTGCTGCTGCTGCTGCTGGTACATGCAAAGGTAGGCACCGTGGCGCATCCCTTGGCCACCCGGACACGAGCCACCGGAAAAGCCGGAAATCTGTGGCAACGGAAGAGTCAGGGAAAAAAATGCTTTCGGAGGTTCGGAGAAAAACTTTGCCCATAACTCATCGCCATTACGTAGCTTAGATTACAGATCCCACGATGAAAGGATCGAGAAAAGGGGCGGGCAAAGGGCAGGAAGCTGACCAGAGGAAACGAAAAAAAATGGGTTGTGTCCACTGATGCACTGGAGGAGTTCGCCGCGTTGCTCACCTGTAACGGATTTTATTTTATTTTTTGCGCAAAACAAAAAAAACTCTCCTCGCTTTTTTGCGAGATTCGTGCAGGAGGTGCATTGGGGGAGGTGTTCCGGAACTTATGTTTCCTTTTTTGCCCGATGCAGCAAATCCTTCGAATGCAGCACCGCGGCGCAACACTTGAGCGAAACTCTTGGGGAATGTAAAACAAGTCGGCAAGCAATCAGATTGATGAAGAAACTTCTGGTGGCCCACGACTGGCGATAGAAACCACACTAATAAGGGATTTGCGGACTGCCCTCTAGCTGGGGCAGCATGGAAATGTTTAAAAAAAAACATACAGACACACTGCCGACTGATAAGAGGTCCTGCAGGTTCCGTGTTTGTTAGGTTTTGTGTTTCAAACGTGAAAACTATTTAGAGTAAAGATTCTCACAGACAACACCAACTGAGTGCCACTAGGATGGCTTAATCCCTGTCTGGTAAAGTGTGACACAGAGAGAGAAAGAGAGAAAGAGAGAGAGAGAGAGAGAGAGAGAGAGAGAGAAAAGGAAATAACTCCTGACAATCCGCCATTCTGTGGCCCGTTATCTTAAGCCCAGAGCTCAGCACAAGAAATGCCAAGTTGGAATACATTTGTAAGTGCTTGTGCACACGGAAGCACGAGGAACGGCATAAAAAAAGTCTCATTTTTTCTCTCTCTCTTCTTCTGGCACCCGTCTCCCCGGTTCTGTGGGCAAGATGTAAATTGCACGCTTCGTAAATGATACTAACGATCGCGGTGGTGCAGCATCCTTCCTCTGTTGCATAATGAAGCTCGCAAAAGGAGCGCCGTTTGCTGTATCGTTTCTTTTTCCCTTTGCATTCTGCGCTACTGCTAGCAGCTTGGCTACTTGACCATTTCGCAAAGAGGAACCGGTGCTGCTGCTGCTGCCCACTAAAAGATCTGTATTCGATCTTATCTTACCGTAAAAGTCAGAGCACAGACTGACTCATTCTTAGTGCTATCGAAGGAGAGAAAGTTTTCGCGCCCTGTTTCCTTCCTTTCCTCCTCAAGCATATATTGATTACAGAACACATAAGCACAGGGGGTGGCGCGGGATGTTTGTGTTACCATATCGGTTTCTCGTTTAATGAACTAGCGCTCCAACCGAATGCACAAACGAGTGAAACCAAAGGATCGGTCGGTGAAAGGGGTCATGTTTCACTGTCAGCCGTATATCAACCATATCGCGCGCGAAGGCACTGCGCGTGGTGGTACCGGGAAAAGAAACTTTGCTCTCGAACTCCTTCGTTCGCCCGTTCAAGGTGTGGGTCTACTATCGCCTCACGTACGCCGCTCTTTGAGCAGCTCAACACTGAAACAAACGTATAACGGCCACCACTAGGAGGCGGTGGTGTACCACTTCATCTCAGCCAGGAGCAGCACCACGAGATGTTATTTATTAACTTTCACCTCAGTCAGATCGGACTCACTGAATATATTCATCCTTTAGCATCTCCTTTGAGGAACCGGCCGGCCGGCTCTAGTTGCCTTCGCGCGAGTCTTAAATTTCGATACAGATAAGTTCCCGTTCGTTCTTTCGCACGAAATTGGAATTTATGTTGCCCCTTTCGCCGCCTTTCTCGGCTCGCTTCGAATCTCTTCTCTTCTGCGGGCCACCTGAGATTTGACGCAACTATGCGAAGGTGTGATAAGAGTTGTGTGCGAAAACGATCCCTATTCATTTTGTTCGCTCGCCATCAATCGATCGTTCGTACGCTACACGTGTGAGTGCTGTGGATTTCTATAATCTCGCACAGGGTAGGTCCCCATGGGTGGGGGGGGGGGGGGGGGAACAAAGTTATTTCCAACCATTACTACAGCGGACCATTGTAGAACGGAGCAACAGAAAGACGAACGAAGAAATTCCTTCCTCCTCTTTCTGAAAGATGAGAGTTTGTAAGTCACCCAGACACTCGTACAGCGACGGATTCCACCGGTAGAAAGTCCGTCATGACAGGACGATTCTCCGTTTTCTTTCATCTTCGCTTATCATGAGCGTTTGTGCCGGGGCGGGTGTCAAATTGTTTCGTGCCCCAGCACAAGCACAGCTTGCTCACGACCTGTGGCAAGCTCGAAAGGATCCTGGAAAATGGTTTATACTATGAAGCATTCCAATCTTGCTTTCGCCCTTTTGCCTGATCCTGATTGAACACCCGTACCTTTCTGGAACGCAGAACAATAATCCTTTTGCGTGTTTCTCTGGCGGCTGCTACCGAGTGCGGATATAATTCAATCAGAATAGAAAAATCACGAACCCTACCACTGAATGGAAAGGTGTCCTCGTGCTTGTAACAATTGGAAAAAAGGGATAAGCTCGGTGAACGGTTGTCTCGTCTGTATTGTCACGATTTGCTTGATTTTAGGTGCTCACCTGTGTTCCACTCTGTGGAACGGTCTGAAAAGGTCTCTTGGAGCAGCACCAGCTGGGAAACCTACTGATCCTATTTCCAATCATCCCAATCAGCAGTGTAGCGCAGGGCGAGGGTTTTCGAACCTCGCGGGTGCTCCTGATTGCACTAGATCGTGTGGGGTGGTAAAGGAAAAGAAAGGTGAAACTATTTTTAATTTAATTTTAGCACCTTAAAGGCATGCTCTCCTTCACAACGCGCACCTAAAGACCCACCTCATTTTGCCGTTTGCTTCGACGAGCGTCGGTACAGCAGTGACTTCGCATTGTCGCAAAGGTTTTAGGTCGATGAATGTGATACCCTCGTCTAATCGAAGGTATTGAAAACCTGGAAAAGGACAGGAAGCCGATCGTTTTGGATTGAGTCACGATACCCGTACCCAGCACAATCGAACTCACTGACCGTTTTGGGATTTTATCTCAGGGCGTTACCATTGGAGCTGTATAAATAAGAACATCTTCTTTAAAAAAACAGGCGATCTTTATGTTGATACTCCTTACGTCATAACATAACTTACTTCATTCATAAAATTGTCTTTTCCGCTTCTTCCTTTCAGTCCGAGCTAATGCAGCAATCGGAACAGGACGCATCCAACGTAACAAGTGCCAACACAGATGCGGCCACCGTTGTCGCACTGAACGGTGGCGTTACCAGTAGCAACAGCAACGGTAGTAGCAGCTGCGCAGCTGCCACCAGCAACGCCGTCTCAGCAGCCATGGCAGCCGCAGTCAATTCGATAAGCAACAATGGCAGCAACAACAGCAACAACACCGGCAACAACACGAGCAATAGTGGCAGCACCAGCACCGGTATGGTGGTGACGGCTGCAGGGTCTGTGCCCGGTGGTGTTACGACCGTTGTCTCGGCCATACCTCCCACCTTGACGTCTTCCGCGTCGGCCGCAGCCCTTGCACAACACCATCAGCAACAGCAAACGTCGCTCTTACAGGCGCAACTGCAACAGCAGCAGCAACAACAGATCAACGGCCAACAGCAAGTGAGTCAACAACAACAGATGGTAGTCAGCAGTCAGCAGGCACAACAGCAGCAGCAGCAGCAGCAACAGACGCAAAGTGTAGCAGCCGCCGTAGCAGCCGTGACGGCGCTGGCCGAATCCAAATCACAACCAAAGCGACTCCACGTCTCCAACATACCGTTCCGCTTTCGCGATCCCGATCTACGATCAATGTTTGGGGTAAGTTAGGTGCTGGTAGCAAGTAGGGAGAGAGTAATCTTTGTAACGTCGTTCCATTGTCTCTTTCTACAGCAATTCGGTACCATTCTGGATGTGGAAATAATCTTCAACGAGCGAGGAAGCAAGGTATGTACGCCCCCGTTTAGACGCCCGATGGTTTATGATTTCCTTTTTGCCAACGGACGATTCAACACCAGCTTATGATACTGAAAAATGTGCTCCCCTTACCCCAACGATGACGGTTAGCGCCCCCCAGGACGGACGATGAGCGAGCGAGCGAGCCAATTCTGGTCTCGTGGTCTCGTTACTGGAAAACGATTAGCTGAAATTTTCCGCTAATGCTTTCCGCGACTCTACGACGCTCGGTCTGAACCTTGGGAAATCTTTTCCAACCGTTTGTTCCACATCAGGTGTTCAAACTGCGTCTACGTTGGATATGATTTCCCAAGGCATTAGCCGATATTTAATGGACATGAAACTGGCTCTAATGACCAACCACCAACCGAACTAGTGTAGCTGACCTTTTGAACATCCTTCCTAAGACGTTGTGACACTGCTCCTGAGACGATATGATTTTACAATTAACTCGAAATATCGCTTGAAAACAATTTGCAATAAAAAATGGAACTTGCTCCATCTTGCATCTTCTAAAGAAGTAGGGATGAAAACAAAACTACATTACCCAATCATACCTTTCCTCAAACCCTGAAGCCCGGTCACATTGGCCACTTTCCTCTCACTCCGCCGGATCTCACACATTAAACCACGTGGACCACACAGAAACTCACCACATCGTACTTGCTTACACTCGTACTATTCACTCGTAATGTTGCTGCCAATCGCTACTATTCCCTCCTCCCTGGATGTGTCCCTCTATCTCTTGTCACACCTTTCCCCTGATATGTGTACTCTCCCTCCCTCTCCCTACTCCTCGGTTTGTTTAACGCTCGTCTTGCAGAACGAGGGATCAGGATGGTAGTTATTACTTTTTTTAATTTCAAACTCTGCTCGTTAAATCAAATCACCTCGCAAGACATGGTGAAAGACGTTGATCGCGTTTCTGTTTCACATGCACGATTCGATTATTGAGCGCGTTCGTTTTGCATACGTTGTGTAACTCATGTTTTAAAACACATTCAAGGCTGCTAAGCCAACCGCTTTACTACGTTTTTATTATTCTTTATTCAAGTTACTTACTTTTTAATGAGCTACATATGGAAGAGTTTCACCATTCGATCGTTGCATTCGTTTTTCGTTGTGCTGCTCGTACGTACTGGCCTGTTTGTTTTCATTTTTATGTCATTTTTCAAATTGTTTTCTTCCCTATCCATAATGTTAGATGCATTACACTTGTTTCGCTTATAATTGGATACTGATTTGTGGTTAAAATGGGATATAAATCCATCTTAAATGAGGCGAGCGGTTTTTTCCTGATCTCAAAACACTCCATTGTTGTTTCTTCCATCGTAGCTTTATATCGTTCTCGATCCTAATCATGTTGTTGTTGCCCAAAAGAACGTAAATCCGTTCACGTAGCGTATCAGATCGTTTGAAGAGAATGTGGTCGTTTTTGCGGCATAAACTTGTTAGTTTCCTTTATACTTTGTGGATTGCCATCTTGATCGGTCCTTTGCTCGTTCGGTATTAGTTTGAAGTGAGTAGTCGATGCTCAGTGGATATTGCAAAAAATTAAACAATCCTCCGCTCGTAGAACGGGTTAATGAGTTTAGGTTGTAAGTCTGAATGCATCAAAGTAGTCTTGGTAGGAACCACTCATCTGCTAAACGTTAAAACTGCTCGTGACAAGCTTTTCCCAACATCTAAGTAGGCTCGTTTAGTTCAAACATTAACCGGTTTAAACCGTTTTCAGTTGGCGTAAAGTTCTCACTTGCTGATTTCTGGTGCAAAGCGAGCAACGAGAGGCAAAGGCAGTGTAATTCCCAGCATGAAATATTACCGGCAAGACAAAAACCCTGCTTTGACATATCACGCTTAGGCTGCCTTTGGCAAAGCCACCGTAAGACGAGGATCAATTTCTGATTCAGCATGCGTGCGGTGCATGCGGATTGTGGGCCGGGGAAACGGTTGGCGGTGGTTTGAAACTGACGCTTTCGTAGATCCTTGCTGCTCCTTGCCTAATCCCTTTTAGTCAGAGCCAGTCCCGTGAGCTGAAACACGCCACCATTGCTGGTGTTGCTACTTACTATGGGAACCACCCAAGCCAAGGCGATGAAAATCCATTTCCATCACTCTTCCGCAGAGTGTGTTGGGCTCAGACCTTCCTCCGTAACACCGGATAGCGGTGAATGGCGCGCGACATTTCTAGGCTTTCTAAACCGCCCTCCGTTGAACGTTTTCGATGTAATCACCAGCTTCCGCGAAGTGTCACCTGTCACGGGCAGCGTTTTATTACAATTACGCTACATTAATTTCACTCCGAATCTTCACGAGATAGAAGGCATGTGGCAGGTGAAGAAGGAGCTCATTTGTTTGTTCAATGCTAACGGAAGATAATTGCGTCCATTGCATGTTTGTATAACAAGTCTAGAACCAACAATGCCGTTGAATTTGATAATGAGGATTTTAAACAAAGTAATCGATTTTTCTCTTTCATTTAAGTGGCAGAAACCTTCCAAATAGACTGCTTGAAACAGCTGCGGTTGAATAAAACATAAAACCGCAGCAAACATGCCAACATCGCTATAGCAACGATATGAGATCTTTTTCACATTTTACCAGTGCAAAAATGTGTTCTTATCATTCGTCCCAGCCTTCATGTAAAGTTGGTACTGGTGGTGGGCGCTTCTACAATACCCATAAAAGTTTTGCAGCATCAACATCGCCTGACGGCCCGGAACTTTATCGGATTTTACTGCCTCAGTGGTCGTTTTGATCCGCTTTCTTGCTTTTGACGGCCGGCACACAACACAGTGGCCACCGTACCGCCGGTATATATTGCTTTATTTTGTTGTCAGAAGTTAAACCGGAACATGAAACGTAACACGAGCTTAATATACCATACGCGCCCTCATTTTGCGTAATCTCGCACGTACTTCATATTGGCAGGGATCAGGAACAGTTTTCTTTCACTTTTTCTTTATCGCCAGCAAAGTTATAATAACTCAGCAGCAGATAAGTTTACAACGCGCGTGGTCGACGGTACCTACACCAGTATCAAAGTTTAGCTTTCATAAGAAACGCTCGGACAATATTGAAGTTTTGTAGAGCATCCAAGGAAAGTTACTCAAACTGAGCTGCGGTTTCGTCAATTTTAAAACTACAGATAAATGGCAAAAGACTTACTCACCTTACTTCAAACTGAACTAGTAAAATCGATTGATCGATAAAGCGCTCGTATCTTTTCCTTGTCCATGGATTGTCCTTTCGAAATGGCATGCTTCTCTCGAGTCGCTTACGTGTGCCACAGCTTTGCTAGAAGTCGTTCTCACTCAATGTGACCAACTGGATGGATTGATGGATGAAAGAACACTCTAGAACAGGGCTCTCAAATTCGCGGCCCGCGGTCACGTCCACGGTGTACATGTATGTTGAGTTTGATCATTAATTGTATGTTGTATGTAATTTTATTCTATGCAAATGATGGATTTCTATCTTGAATG
>NC_064878.1:51131048-51146048 GCF_943734665.1 Anopheles aquasalis | reverse complement strand
ATACTATCAAAAACCAATTATGAATGTGACATTACTTCCAGCGAAAGAGAGAGAGAGACTCGCGCCGCCTGAGTGGGCCACCTCGTTGAAGCAAAACCGAAAGGGAATAATTAAAAACGTGACGTGAAAAGATAATAGAACGGAACCGAACCGGCCGGATCCTTCAGAAGCGCCACGCCAAAAAGGAAAAAAAAATGAACGGCATCAACGACGTTGACGTTTAATTAAAAAATGATGCCATCTCGGTACGATGAAAACGAGTGCTGCGGTCGGACCGTCGGCCCTCTGCTGCACTGGGCGCTCCATTTAATGGGCAAGTAGTTTGGGAATTGTTCCGAATCGTACGGATCCAATCATGGCTGGTTTGTGTTATGAAGGTGTGTTCACTGATTTTGTGCGGTATTTTTTTTTTTTCGTTGGTGTTGATGGAGAGCTCAGCTTGCAAAGCTGAGTTTATAAAATGAAGCTCCTAAATGATAAAACTTGTCCCCTTAATGGTTTTTCAGCTAGCTACAAATCAATTATGTGTTCGACCTATGCATATACAAATGTTACATCGATTTTGTCATTTTAACCCTCGGTTGGGCACCCGGCGTTTACCCTTTCGTTGGGCACCCGGGTACCCGGGTACCCCACTTATGTGCATTGCATTGTTATGTTCTTGTATCATCGTTTGTAGCAGTTTTATGATAAAAATAGTGTTCTAGAACTAATTTAAGAGTCTTCGGAATGTATTTTTCTTTAAAAATCACAACAAAATCCAATAAAAACAATAAAAATAATGAACACAATGCATTGATACCCCTACGTACGGTAATTCTCTACCGCGTACGTCGTAAAGCAAGCAATAAGATCGTAAAGTGATCGAATTTTCTAGCAAATATGTTATTGAAATTATTGATTTCTTCGAATAAATCAGTTTTGAATTGTCATAAGGCACTTTTGAGTCATAAACAATTGAGTTAATTGGGCACAATTGAGCTACGAGATCAGATAAGTTGCTACATGGTGCGTTCAGAAAGTAATGAGAATTGATTTTTCTGACAAAACGGTTTAAGATAACGTGTTTAATTTTTTACGATAAGGTAGAGGAAGGTTTTAGCTATCAAACGCATTTTATTTCGTTCGGCTATGACCAACTGAAAGAAAATGGGATGATTTTTCGTGAACCATGTTTTTATTTGATGTAACACCGTAGAATGTCCCCTTTGTTTGGGCCATTGGTCTGGCGCGGATCACCCGGACCTTCTTCCTGGCGCGGATCATCCGGACCTACAGAAAAACATTCCGTTGGTGCCAGTAATTCATCAAGTCCTCATACATTTCTGTTTGCGTGCTCTGTGCCAGAAAGAGGGCCGCGATGGGCTGTACCAGTGGTCCATAGAAAGGGGGCGTTCTACGACATCAACTAAAAACATGGTTCACGAAAAATCGTCCCATTTTCTTTCAGTTTGTCATAGCCGAATGAAATAAAGTGCGTTGAATAGCTAAATCCTTCCTCTACGTTGGCGTAAAAAGTTCAATACCTTATCTCAAACCGTTTCGTAAGGAAAAATCCAGTCTCATCACTTCCTGAACGCACCATGTATATTGGTCTCTGTGATCTACGAAAATGTCGCCTAAACCCTTTTTGATGAAGATTAGTGTATAATTTACAAATATGTTAAGAAAATTACACTATACGAACCATTTTTAATCAGTTTGAGAAATAATATATAATTTAAATTGCACATACAAGGTTTCAAAATATGTTGATTATTTTTCTCCTATTGCTCGTTGAAAAGCTCAAACGTAATGAAATTTTCAACAAAACGTTGTAGTGTACCTAATTAACAATTAATAAACACGTCAACATGGATAAATGTTGATAAAAAGTGTTGTTTTGTGTTTATAAACATAGCCCATGTGCATAGCCAACGTATGGGGTACCCGGGTGCCACTGGGCGGGTTTTAATTTCATCGGCCCATAATTACCTTTAAATATGAGATATCAAAACAATTCAAAAGCGAATTCGGTGTGAAATGAGTTGTTATTTGGGGATCCGGAGTTTCGTAAAAAAATATTCACGGGAAGGCATTCATTTTTTCGTTGAAACTGGAAATGGGTACCCGGGTACCCGGGTGCCCAACCGAGGGTTAAAACAATCCTGAGAACGATGGAGAAAATTTTCATAAACGCACTGCTTGACCCTTTAATTGCGATGGCCAGGGAGCAGAAATCGGGGCACCAATCGGAGCGCACTGATGCTGTAAATGTAATAAATATCTTCATTAATTTACACTCTTTTGTCTGAGATTTCGCATTTAAATAAATGGCTGCAACGAAGCGATACACCCGCTGCCCAACCCCACTGCCGTGCGCATAATTTTCTCTGCGAAATCAAGCCAATTACAATCAACACCAAACCACACCTTCGTTCACCGCTACTGGTTGCGAAAGGTGCATGGAATTACGAGTACGTGGGGTGCTTTTGTGACCTTCTCTTTTTTTAATACTGTCCAATAAATGCAAACTTTTTTGCGCCCTGTAAAATATGTGGCCATTTGGCATTGATTTGTTTTTTTCGCCTTCTCTTCCTTTGCCACTACCACCGTTTATGTAGAGACCCAGTCGAGCGTTGATAATAGTCGAGCACCACAGCACCGCGTGTAATGGTGTATTGGGCCTTTAATTAAAACATAAATTGTGGTGCGAACAATGCGTGTATCGGCTGGTCCACGATGACCATCTTTCGCCAAAAGCGCAATAAAACATGCCAAAATGGGTTTACTGAACTGTCGCCGTTAACCACCGTGTTAACCGAGTAAAAATGTCGTTCATTTATAAGCAAACTTCTTCGTCATAATTAAACTGCAAATGTCTTTTAGAATAATTATTTTGGGAATAATAATTCATGTTTCGATACAGTAGAGTGGAAGAATGATGAATTGAACCAATACAGTGTTTCATAAAAAAAGTATCATTACGCTTTCCTTCTCTCGTCTCTGTCTTTTGTTATCGGCCACTTTCACTTTCATACCCCTCCACCTTCTTCTTTCTTCTGTCCAATCTTTTTCTCACCCTTCTTCCCACTCTCTCTCTCTCTCTCTCTCTCTCTCTCTCTGTCTCCTTTCTCTCGCTATCCATCTAACTCATTGCCAACTCTATTTGATTGCATTTAATCGTTTTATATTTTTTCTTCCTTTTCTCTCCGGTTTGTTGAATTTAATGCAAATTCAAAAACCGCGAAAATAATACACACCGAAAAAATAATCACACAACCTACCTTCACAATACACACATAAACACACCTCAATGTGATGATATCGCAAAAAAACAAAATAAAAACAAAATAATGCGACAACCACACCACAAATTGCCACATGAACCCCGTGCATCCCCTGTGCGCGCGCACGCGAACGCGCTCGTGTGTATGTATGCTGTAAAACTGTAGGTCAATAATGCAACCGCACGAGTTCAAAGTAAAAAAGCTCCTGCTGTATCAAGCGGTAAGTTGTTTAACCACTTTTTTTCTTCTTTTCTCTTATCCCTCTATCCTTCTCACAGTCCCTACTCTTTAGCGCCTAGATAGTATACTTACTTCTCTACACACCTCTTTCTACTGTTACCCTTACGCTTGGGTTTGTGTTACTTCCGTTTTTTTGTATTATCCTCTCTTAGGCTTTCTTATCGTCACTCCGTTCCGTTGTATTGTCAAAAAGATTGTTTTAGATTCCTTACAGGCCCTGTGTTACAAAATGGCCAAACTAGCTTCCTCTGCATGTTTCTGATTTTGAGTGTTTTAACACGGAACCCTGGTTAGTGTTCTGTTTTTGGCTAGTTAAATTATTTCCATTTATTTGATACTATTTTATTGACGTCACACTTTGTTCCATTTGTTTTAATAAAATAACTATTCTTTTTATTTCTGTGCTACCATTATTTGTGCTATTAGTCATTGGCTTGTTCTAATGGGGAAACTGGAAACCATAGATTTCATTATAAAATAAAGGAATCCCTATTGAATCCTATTCAATAGGGCCTTCAATTCCCTACTGCTTCGATTTCTTCATTAATTTTCATCATTTACCGTATTTTATTCAAAACTGAAGTGCCTGATACTGTTTTCCCTTATACCTTATTTTTACGATAATGCTAGGATTTACTCAACCTCAACCACTGTTTCTCTTACTCACAATATTTCAACCAAACTGAATTCTACCTGTATATTCGTGTTATAGCAGAAATATGCTGAAGATATTACTACATTTACTGATCTCATCTATTTCTTTTCTTTTTTCTTTTTATCTTCTCTTTTTTCCTCAACGTATGTGGTGTTCTTTTTTCATAATATTTGCTTTATCACATCCATCGAACAAAATGAACGGAAACAATCACTTTAAAACACCTGTTACGCTTTTTCTGGTTGTTAATGGTATCTGGCAAAATTGAATTACGCGTTTCTGGCAAACCTTTAACATTAAACTCTCCATTTCGGTGTTAAAAATTCCCACCTTATTGACACCATTGCAAACCATTTGGTGACCATGTAACACCACTACCCCACCCCTTCCTCCATTAAAACCACTTGACGGGCCCTCGCAACGGATCAAACGTGTGTAAACAAATTGAAACAAAACCATTGCCGACAACGTCGTAAAAACTCTGCAACCACAACTTACCACCACCACCACCACAACCATCATCCTTTCTGCGTTTATGTTTGTGTGAATGTTTGTATTGGTGCGGGCAGTGTTTCTGACGAAACAAGGCGCAGTCTCGGCCCCGTCACTGGGTGAGCAAATCCTCCAATAAATAAACTCACACAATGTAGTAGATCACACAATGTAACCCCATCTCATGAGCTCACTTTTCCGTTCAGTGTGCAATCCAATTGCTGCTTGCCTAGGTTCCTCCTTTGCCTACCAACAACCCTCCTTTCGTGCATGCACTACGGCTTCATCTTTCATCAATCTTGCTTGCAGTAGACATCTCGACGTGTTTATCCTATTCTAAAGCATTATGTATTGTTCCTGCCACGAACAGTATAATATGTGCAGCTTGAAAACACGTAAAACAGATATAATTACCGTTATTGTTGCCTTAATGACACCAACAACATATTGCATTAGGTGGTTTCCGAGTACTAGTACTTGAAGCAACCCAGTTAGTAATAAAAGCATTAACGTGTTTGGTGCTGGATCTGGACAATGCGCCATAATCATACAGTATTTAAAGCTTACAAAAAGTATTGAACGAGCAATAGACACACAAACACACACGCACAGTTCAAAATTGCGACCACATAAAACACGTTTGGTTCTAATATCTGCAATACGTGACATCTGTGCTTGTTGGATGAACGGTTGACTTATTGCATATTTGTAGCCAGTTGTGCGATGAAAAAGCAATTACGAGCCACTATTCTTACACATTCTTTAATGTCCGATTTTGAATGTTGTTTGTGGTGTTCAGTTTTTTTTCAATTTCGTTTTTTGGTTAATGAATTTAATTGGAGCGACTGCTAATTTTTGCTTATTACATTCTTTATAACTTTATCTGCTTGTGAGTGTTTTTTTTTTAAATATCGATCAAACTCGTACATTGTTATCAGCATGAATAAACCGCATATTTCATCTGTTATGATGTTTGCAGTCTATGAACGGTCTTCTTAATTGTTCTGCTTTTTTAAAATGTTCCTGTCTGAAACCCCGACAAATTTACAAACAAAAAGAAAACTAAATACATTTTAAAGATACTCCGCATGATGTTTCCTCCGTTGTTTGCTATGCTGTGAACCTCTCCACGGCAGATGCATTCGCTACCAGGAACGGGCATCCAAAGAGAATTCTTGAATGCCGATGTCACTGGCTATTATGTAACAGTTGGCTTTTAATGAATTGATCACTATCAATCACACGATATGCTCCATCGTTAACTGAAGCACCTTCAGGCTTCGCACTTCGCTACTCTTGCCCCCCAAAACCGGTAGCGGACGGTTGGTTGTTTTGAAGCAGGCGACGCGACCCAAAGTGACGGTAATTTCGTGGCGGTTGACACGCGACAGCGATCATCGTTAACGATAATGTTAAACACGCGCGGATAACATCCATCTTCCGCCACTTTATCCAACGGAAGAAAGAGTATTGGTTTCAACAATATGCCTTAATGTTGTGAATCGTTTTCCACGATGTCTCATACAATTTTCCATGCTGCGAGTTTTGTCATCCACTGTAGCACGAATTAATAGTTAGCTAGCTTTTCAGTTTTTGGTAGTTGTCTGTAATCACAATTGCACGAATCGTTCGTTGTGTGTGCGTGTGCGTTTGATTCGGAGCCTCGTAGATCAATTTTCCCACGAAAAACTAGTGCTTCCGCCCGTTATGACGCACAAATGGAACAGAACAATGCTGCCATTTTGGTTTAATGTTCGTCGAACCGTCTCACCTTACGAGGCTATTCACTGCTTTTGCAACGTTAAATCGCCGCACAAGAATCCCATACGAATCCTTTCTCCCCCCCTTCTACTCATTCCTTCTCCTTACGCGCACATCCCCGGTTCCTCACTCGATGCCCTGCAATAATGTGTCCTTCCTGCAATGCCCCTCTCTTCCTACACATAACACCCCCCCCCCCCCCAATTCTCATCATATTATCGCCATGACCAACATCACTGTCCATGTTTATAATATGTCTTTTTTGTGCAATTTGCAATCGCGTAGCTATTATACTGTTTTTTTTTTTGTTTAAAGATTCGTAAACATCAAACTAATCTATTGTTTCCTCTTTTTCAATCCGCCTTTCTCTTTTCTCTTCAACTTTGCATCACCTCTCTGTGTGTACACAAACCGCAATCCCGTGCTCGGCTATCAACAACAGCTGCCGTTTGTGTTCCGTGGCCCGAAGGTAAGACACCCCCATCTTGTATCTAGTGTTAAGTAAATAGCAATCAATGAAGTAATCAACAGCACACTATATAGAGCATCTTACAGAGCTACTCGTTTCTGCTGTAGAATTTTGAATCTAACTGAACCTTCTGGATCAAACACAGGTTACCGTTTACCGCTCGCTACGTGGCCCTGGCTTGGTGCGGCCACAGCAGCCAACACGGTCGGAGCAACGCCCACAGCAGCATTGGCCGCTGCGACGCCCACAGCAGCGCATGCCGCAGCAGCAGCCGCCGCTGCAGCTGCCTCCACGAATCAGGCCGCCGCAGCAGCGGCCGCAAACCAATTACCCGCCGCCACGTCACCGATTCTCATTGCGCAAGCCGCCCAACGTGCTGCGGCCGTAGCGCAGCGAAGAAGGTCCGTACAAGGCGGCAAATCCATTCACAGCTGCGGTTCCGTGATTCACACTCGAGAAAAAGGCGTTGCGTTGTGTCTTAAGTTTGTTCGCCGAATTTGTCCACCTCTCCGAATCGCTAACATTCGTCTACGATACCACGAACACATACATACACATTTGCGGGAGAGTTCCATATAAATGCCTCAACCGAGCATCTCATCATTTGCGGCTGGTTTTATGGGTTTCTCGATAATTTCTTTTGTTAATTGTACTCCCATCGTCACAGAAGAGAAATTCCGAGTCAGCGTACCATGAGCAAAGGATTGCAAATGAAACATAGCGCTGGGTTGAGAGGGAAATTCTTGGAATGGAAGATGAAAACTTGAACGGTTCAACGGTTCGTGCTCGTGAGGAAACAATTACGTTTGTGTGTTGTCACCATTTTACTTGCGGATGATCAATTAACCAGTGTCAAGCGCCTTTCGTGGGTAACGGTACAATAATGCGCGCTGGGAACTCGGCCAGATGGTCTTTGCAAACTCATCGTCCGTGGAAAATCTCAAAACCAGGGAGTATTAATGTTTTGAATGTTCTGTCAAACACTCACAAATAGAGAAACAGCATAATATTGCTCTAGAAACACGAAAAACACCTTCAAAATCATGGGGCACCATGCGCCTCCATGCGCCTCCATCGATATGTTTCAAACTGTGTCTTCTAAATATTTTACAACTAATTGAATAATCTCCACTAAAGAGTGAAATTAGTTTGTCTAAATGTCTAATGGCTCCTCCCCTGTACCTTCGTTGATTGCTTTTTTGCATTTTAATGACATTTCTAATAAGTATCACCATGAAATCATGAAATGACCCGACCTCATTCCACGCCGAATGGTGTCATCGAACACAATTTGGTGAACTTAAAGATCCCAGACGAAGGTCGGAAGCGAAGATTGAATGCCGAGGGCTTTCAAACATTACATCGCCCTCTTGGCAGCGTCTACACCGCGAAGGGAAATCCTTGCCGTAAACAAACGCTAAAGAGATTAGCCTCAACTTTTTGGACAGCCAAAGTAAATCTTGCGTCTCGCTACTTGCTACCAGCAGCAGGCAGATGCAGCTACGCCAGAAATCGGCCGGCGCAGGCTGGCAAACGGCGAAATCATGCTAAAGCGCAGCGTGGAGGGAGCGAAGACGTGGATTAAGGAAATGAATGACGACATTGTATTCCGGATATTTCTGGGCTATTCTTGGACACCTCATTCCTTTCCTCCGCAAAAAAAAAACGTCATGCTTTGCCTTCTCCTTAAACCTTCGGCTCTTTTTCTCCGTCTCTCTCTTGCTCGTTTCAAATTGGAATTCTTCTTCTGCGACTCTGTTGTCGACCATATCGCCTGACGGTTCCGAGCCAGGCTCCAGCGCGTACGGTACCAATCCGCAAAGCTAAGCAGCAAACACAAAAACCCAATCTCGAGCAGCAGCAGCAGCAGCAGCAGTAGCGTAGGCACCACCACTTCCAAAGAAAGGTCGCATCATAAACCATGGGGTCTTTGGGTGTTCCCTTGACTGCTGCACGCAAATCATACCCGACCCACGGTTGGTACCGCAGTCCGGTCCAATTTTCAATTTTCCACCAAAAGATTGTTAATGCGCCAAAATGGTTTCTCACTGCCAGGGAGGTTGGACAGCCACGGGATGGTTTCCCGTGGATTTGACGGACGCTGGGATGATGAAAAGATAATGCGGGTGATGCCGATGTAAACGGGCGCACGGTACGGAGTGACTACGGTTATGTTTTTTGCCACAGGATGTGCTGTACCAGGGGTATTTGAGAGCATTCTCATCCGCATCGTATTTCCGTTGGAATATTGTTCCAGAATTTTCAGCCGCTTCTAACTATTAATTGTTTGTAGTATTACTAGTTCACAACTTGTGCTGTACATTTCATCACACCCGTCTAACCGAGCATGCTAGCATAGCAAGACACCGCCACAAACAATAAATGCTCCTTCTCATTTAACACTAATCATGCACGCACACTCGCACTCATCTTCCTGACACGCTTTTCTCCCTCTTTTCTTTTCTTTTCATTTCATATTCATTCTAACACATCTACCATCACCACCGATTCATCAATCATACAACCGTTAACATGCACGCAAACATCCAACCAACGTTGGTACACATTTGGATTTGCTTTGCCCTCACACAATGATCCAAACCGCCCGACCACCACCACCCTCCTGTCACATCTGTGCAACCCATCATCATCATGCTAATGCATCACGCTCCGAACCTAACGGCACGACGTCCGGCTGAAAGGTTCACATCCAGCAACAACAGCAGCAGCAGCAGCAGCAGCCGCCGCAATCCTCCATCATCCCAGCTTTGGCCAGCATCATCCATTGCTTCCGGCCGCGTTGCAACATCCGGGACTTCAGCACTTGCAGCACCAGCAGCACCAACAGCAGCAGCAGCAGCATCATCTGCACCACCAGCAACAAACGATTGCGGGCGTAATGTCGCTAGCCGGAAACGCGTCCACGGTGCCACCAGGCACTGCTAGACACCCCACGCTTGGTAACGCCGGCAGCACCGGTAGCACACCGGTCACCGGAACCACCGGTAGTGGTGGCCCACGGTCGACCGCCATTACGGCCGCACTACTTCCGGCGGCAGCAGCGGCGACGCAACCACCCGGTCGCTTTCCACCACAATCGGCCGCAGCTATGGCTGCGTTCAATGGACACGGTGCACCCACCTTACCACCGGGTTATGCACCGTAAGTAAATCGCAAACGGGATGCTCCCCCCGCCGTCCACTCTCCCTTCTTTTCCTGTCTCGCAGACGCATCCAGACGCTCGATGCTGGTCGATCTTTGCCGTTGCCTTTTGTTATCTAACCAGCCAGCGGTTCTGGGATGTTAACTTTACGCCTATCTACGGCTACGACCCTTTCTAGCCTTCCGGACAGCCTTCACTTGTGATGTGAGATGAGCGATCCGGACGAGGTTAAAGGAATTTAATAAAAGGTCGACCCGAACCCGGACAAACACCGTGGACCGATCTTTGGACAGCAATCTTTGCACCATAATCCTTTCCATGATTGCTCGCACTCAGTGTGAAATGGGATTTGGGATAATCACATTATGTGCGGGGGGGATGAGGTACGACTTTATGAGCATTCATAACGGTACGGTGCATTTATGGCGCACAGCATGAATGGTGGAAACAACGGGGCTATCTGGTGCATCTCGGTACATTCATTGTGTTTAAACATGATGCCGAAAAGGTTAACTGTGATCTGACTCTTGCAAACTGCAAAAAAAACAGGGCGATCAGGACATTCATAAGCAACCTCAACCGCCCGCCACCGTCTGGGAGAGTTTAGTTTTTTTTCCTGACTTTCTGACCTCTGGCGGGTGTGTTGGGTGGGTGGTGTGTTGGCTGTTTAACCACAAGATACTGTCGCGATATGCAATCAACTCGCGCGCCGGGAAACAAAATCCACTTAAAAGTTATGCTTCTCCGTTGGCGATGGAAATTAAAAACCGAAACTTCTCCTCTGCCATCGTTGCGGAACTCCCTTTGTACCGCGGCGCTTCAACGAACCGAAACCCGGCTACCGGTAGCTAGCATGCAACATGAAATTACAATACAAAGTGAACCCTGCACAGGACATCCTCCTCTTTGGCGGTGGATTGTTTGTCTGTGTTGCTTGATTGCATCGGCTACCGTGGAGCAATGTACGTTTATGGATAAAACTATCGGCCGATGCTTTCGGTTTCTCGAGTATGGAAATGATGTTAACTAACTCGGCAAAAGTCACCATTGGAGTACGAGCGAACAGAAGAGTGAGAGAGTGAGCACCGAGAATGAGAAAATTAAAACCATCTAATGGTTATCCCATCCGATGCTCGCTGGTGTGGTGGTTAGGTAATCGAAAGTTGAATCCAAAGCTTTGTAGCATATACACCTTCTACATCCGCTGTGCTCTCCAGGATTACAGAGTATTGTACAGAAGGGGAAGAAAAAGTGTGGAACAGTTAGAAAACCAAAAACCATAAAATTAATATTCATATGCCGCGGACGGGCACTGGAACACAACATGCTTTCATTCATGATTCGCGCTTCAGCGGATTACAGCGGATCACCTTCATCGCCATCGTATCTTGCTTGCGATCGTCCATTCCACTTCGCTCAATCGCGAATATGGAAATCGTTCCGCAATCGGTTCCCTGTGTTCAAATCAACACAAACACCTCTGTTCGTCTGTTCTTGTTGTTACTCAATGGTTCCCAGTTGCTACTGGGCATTCTTTTTCTAAAATCAACATTCCATGGCATTCCAGGGGAAAGGCAAATGTAGAAACAACAAACCGATCGACCGGTTTGATCAACCTTCAAGCTCTGCTGCGTGCGGGAGCAGCAGTATCGTTTTATGTACCCCTCCAATTAATATGTTATTTCTCTTGCCAACGCAGGCCTTTCCGCTTCATTTCCATCGTTCGTGCAAGTGGAAACCAAACATATTTTTGGTCATTCCCGCTTGCGAGCCAACATTGCAGTTTTCCCTGATTCGTTGAAAAACCAATCCAAGCATGTGAGTCACTCACACCACCGCACGCTGGACGTGGCATTGGAAACGCTCCAGGCTGGTTGGATCAACGGGAGAACCGTTTTTCGCGGAAATACGTTTTTAGTTTGATTTTTCATTGCATATTTGCTTGTTTCTACCACGCGGCTCGTATAAAGTTTTACGAAGGAGAAACCCCTTAGTTGGTTTGTTTGAGCTAACCTCACTCCACACCACTTCTGCCGTTTGAACTGGAAAGAAAACCCAGAACCGTTGGCTCCATAAAACATCCGTTTGCAGGCTTGAGATTCCTGTTAGCCAGCGAACGGAACAGCAAACACAGCAGCAGCAGAACTTGTGAAATGTGCGATGTGACAACATTGCGAACGAAAACATAAGCGCACACCGGAGGCGCTTGGCGCAACGGTACACCTTGTTGTGAAACGAAACCGTTTATTGCAATATGTGTGCTGCCCCCTTGGTGCATCGTGGGACCGTACTGGATGTTATGCAATATCTCGCACCGTAGTAAAAGTGTAGTGGCGGCCACCGGAAACACCGGCACAACACCAACCAACTCCATCGAAACGAAACTAAAACCAAACCGAACCAAAAAAAACAGCCGACAACAAAACAAAAAACCTACCCCCCAAGAAGGCGAACAACAACCGGAGGAATGAAGTGAAAACTTTCGGTACTTTACCGCACACACCGCTGCTTCTCAGCGGGCAGGACAACTCCTCAGGATACGTTCATATCCAAATAATTGTACCACAACCGACGCCAACAGCGAGGGCACTGGAGCGAATCCACGTTGGCGGTTGGTTGGTCAGCTTCTCCGAGGTGGGGGCTGAGACTTTTTGGGGAAACGAAACGACAGAGAGAGACTCTGTCAGCGTGTGACCAACTCGTTTCGGACAGTGCGGTGAACGCTGGCTACCCTCGCACTTGCGCTCGGGGACTCTCCACCGTGGAGGTGGATGGCTCACGGTTTGAAGCAACTTTTCGGGGGGAGGGGGGGGGGAGGATAAATTTAAAACCCACCTCTCTCGTGTCCCACCGGCTGTCTATATACCTTGCCTTATTGCACATTTTCAGACACCATAGTCTCTCGACTCGTCGGCTTGCCACCGTCGAGAAAGTGCCGTGCGGCTCCGGAAATCATGATATTCTGCAGCTTCTTTCGAGCATTATGATATCCCGCGTACGACGACCTGGAACGTCCAGAGAACAGAACCAGAAGTGAATATTCGACTTCCTTTGCCCGCCGTCGCACACGACTCTCGACGTCTCCACGGGCGTTGGTTGCGGTTGACCAACCGGACTCGACAAGCTACGGCGGCGTGGTCGACAGACGGACAGGCCAGGGCAGGGCAGGGCAGGGCAGGGCAGGGCAGGGCAGGGCAGGGAGGATTGGAATTTCCAAGTTAGCTGTCCCGGAACACACCGGAACATAAAAGATGGATCAGTGTGCATACGTCGCGTCTACCACACGCAGGGCGAATGGAATCTCTCTTATGACCCCTTCCGAATTCTCAAGGACAATGACGTTCAAAGAGACGTCGCTTCCCCTGTGACTGTGTAGCTGGAGAAGTGGAAGCTTCTACCCACGGTCCAACTACCAATTCCGGTGGACGACAAAGAGCCGGACAGTTTTCCAAAAATACGACCACCTTCGGTGTCGGGAAGCTTGTCGAGGCAGAGGACACATCGTTGGCAGCCCGATTCGTCTTATTGGAATTCGCTCGACTCGAGAGGCAAATTGCATTCCTTCACCAATGCACCGAACTGCATTATCATTCCACCATCACAAAAGACATTTCACGGCATACGGCTCAAGCAGGGGAATCCTAACCAACGATCCTCGTGAGCAAACCACACATTCATTACCGGGCCGGGCTGGCGCCTCTTTATGCTTCATTGTAATACCGCGAATCCTTCGGAGAATTTCCGAGTCGTTAAACCGCTGGAACCGCTTGTGCTTGTTGCTCCCTGGCCGCTGATGGTTTTCCCCGTAAACAAAGTCGACCTCGTATTCGACATGTATCGAAGCAACGCACCCACAACTCGTAGCCGTGTCACCACGTCAATGCGGTGTGGCGTGGCGCGTGACCTCCTGCGACACCCCGTAGGACAAAAGGCCAGTGAACATTATGCCGAGCGTGAATTTCTATACAAAGTTGATGGAATGTGATTGAGTGAAATTTATTCGATTATTTCTCGCTTCGACGGTTCGGCGAATAAGAAACATGTTTTTCTTTCAACACTGCCCCCCCCCCCCCCCCTCTCCTAATGCCGCTCTAGAAACGGGAGCCACCCACAAACAATTGACTAACGAGAAGCTGTGCCGCTGGTTGTTGGTTCCGGCGAGCAGTTCACTTCTGAGAACGGATGGATCCTTTTAAGTGAAAAGACGGTTAAAGAGGGCGTGCACACATTAGAGACCAACCTTCTTTTACTAATGGCAGCTTGGCGTGACTGGCCGTTGCGAGAGGACCATTTCAAGAATCGCATTAACATTTAATGCATTGAAAGCCCGTTTGCGCGAAATGCTCGATTTAGTTTTGCCTCATCTCGGGCTGTGCACCCCACAGACACACACATACACAGCCATCCGAAAGCAGCATCATAAAAATACATTAGCTATACGATAACGATCAGCAGCAGCAGCCGCAGAAGAAGCAGCGCAAAGGGTGGCTACCTTCTGAGGGGTACATCTTGGTTTCAGATTTTTAAACCAACCAGCTAGAGCGTGAGTCAAGGGGCATGGGGGACGGAAGGACAGGAAGGAAGCTCGAATTATGTGTCGGCAGTGATTATGCTATTATCGATTCAATGCCAGGCCAGGCGAGACTTCTTCCTTTCTCACATCAATCCAGCTGGAGCCCAGTGTTAGAGAGGATCATCCCCTCTTCGAAAACGTGTCGATGTAAGGCGGAATGGGATAAAATCGCGCTCCTCTCTCTCTCTCTCTCTCTCTCTCTCGGCTATTTTGCTTTTACGAACGTCGGCAAAGTTTCGCAATAAATCCGGACTATTGCGAACTCGCACCACGCCCCACCCTTTTCCGTCCTTCTGCTCCCGTGTCGTCGCTCGCGCATAATGGAGCGACATCATTATCGGCTTTATTATCACCCAGAGCAGCGTGTTGGCGAGCGCC
>NC_064878.1:51121048-51123548 GCF_943734665.1 Anopheles aquasalis | reverse complement strand
AAAAGCATCAATGGATGGATGAGTGAGCAAATGGAATCACTCAATCATTCATCGGTCACCATCGGTCTGACGGAACGGAACCCGGGGTGGTGTACGTGCGCACCGCTATTCCTGCTAATCAATTTTCCTGATTGCTTTCCCGACACGGTCCGCGCTGGGCTGCGGTCTCCCTTCTTGCGTGCACCACTGGGATCGTTGGCCGGTGGACTGGCCTGTACCAGAAATTGCTCATTAACTTGAACAGGACCAATTAGCGGGGAGTATCGAAATGTTTGGTTGCCGCCGGTCACCAAACGGTGAGCAGCCAGGCGCGTGAGAGCTTTCGAGCGAGAGAATGTTTCGACATGCCTCGGTCCCCCAACCCCATTAGATTGCATACCCGATGGCCTTGGTTTCGGTTTCGACAAGTTTATCAATCGATCCCCAAAAGCCACCATCGTCCCCCCCGGTAGTTGCTTAGCGGTTTATAACCCGTACACAGTACCGCACCGGAATGAAATCGTAATTCTATCCACGCTCAAAAGTCCGGGATCCACAGCGCAATCGAATCCTCCTCCCTCCGTGAACCGAAATCTGTACTGTTCTCACGACATTAGGGTCAGAGAGAGGGGGCACGGGGATGGGAATGGTTTAATGAATTAATAAATTAGCATTATTTATGGCCGTTCGATTCGCTTCGCGCCTTCACTGCTCGTGTCACTTCTTCATTCCCATCCTGCCAAATGGGGGGGGGGGGGGGGGTGGATTCCTAATTAAGCGAAACAGATGATGCAATAATTTTTCCTCCAATTTTCCACTGCGCAGGATGGTGCTGCTCACCCATTTCACCCCTTCCTCCTTCGGGGGCGATTCTTTTATCCGACTGCCGGTTTCCGGAAAACTTCCCGGAACCACGTACGCTGTCCCGGGCATTAATTTTCCCGTCCCGGGCGTGATACGCTCGATTGCCCATCAATCTGCCGCGAAAGGCATATCATTCCCCCTCCATCACACCTGCCCACCCCGGCCCGGTGCTGATCGGATGGAGGACAACATTTGCGCCTCGGAGATAAACCTCGTTGAGCGACACGACACGAACGGTGTGTATGTGGGTATTCTATATCCTCTTCTGTCGGCCAACGTTGGTGTTACTTTCACCGTGATTGTCCGACATTAGCTTCACTAATAACATTCATTAGTTGTTGTCGGTACTAGCGATGGTGGTACATTCATTCCATGCACGTCCTGCCGAGCAGAGCCACGGCGTAGCCTCGGAGCCGTCCCTGGCCCCCGCCAGAAAGGCAACCATAATTTGGATGTTAGATCACCATTTTGCTGACTCGCGGCGGCGGGGGCGTCATGGCCCATTCCCCGTCCAACAGTCCGGGGAAAGGATTGCTTCTTCTTAAAGCAAGCGTTTGCGCGTGCGGTGTTCGTTTGCGAACCACCATGCGTGTCGTGGTCGCTGTTAAGTCAATCTATTACTCTTCCACAATTCAGACGGTTCCACCACATTATCATTACAATAATAATGGACCATAAGCTGGTGAAAGGAATTGTGGTACCATTGCCACCATTTGCTGATGCTTCGAAGAGATAGGAATTTCAACTTTCCACACCGCTCTGCTGCTCCGATACGGGCATACACCAGCCAGCAAATCCAATGCTCCATATGGCGTTAAAAGCTCAACGAAGCTTGAAGCAACTGCGGATGCATGCAGAACCTTCCAACCATCTTCACCGATCCCCACCAACGGGAGGGCAGGGGTGATTTGAGGATGGTTCCGAGAATGGTTCCAAGGAGGGAGTAATTTAATTTGCACATTTTATCCGGGTTCAGCACCCTTTCCTCGCGTCCTCACATATGCCCCTTCCCGGGGTTCTTCCTAATCAGTAGCATTACGATATGTGTGAGAAGACACCCATAGCCCGGGGATATCGCTGCTGCTGCTGCTGCTGCTGCTGCTGCTGCTGCTGCTACTAAAGCTCAGCAAGATCTGGAACGTGATAATCGATTACCAACTCCTGCGCTGGCTGCTCCTCTCGATTCATCCGATTCAACTTCTGTAGCAAGAACGGCGAACAGTACAGCAAGTGAAGTGGCCTAGGCCAGGAGCGGGGGAGGGGGGGGTGGATTTCATTAACCGAAGAAGCATAGATTCGATCGAACTTTTACATTCGATTCATTGAGTTTCGGTATCCGGTAAGCCACCGAACGGTGCTCTTCATCGCCAGGCGTTCAGAGAGAGCGAGAGAGAGAGTGAATTGAGTTTTGAATTTTTGATGAAATACTTTCATTATTGGAATTGAAACACGCGCCTCCAGGGGAAAGGGGTCTCTCGTGGGTGGTGGGATGGTATGCGGTTGATTAAATCTAAAAGATTGATTTTGGTCCTTTCGCCGCCACCAAGGTGCACGCGGTTGCTAGTTACGCCCCTAGCTTACACGAGTTTCCTTCCGCTCTTCTTCCACCTTTCTGTAGGCGGCCGCCCCACTGCTGAAAACTCCACTCTCGCAGGCT
>NC_064878.1:51096048-51116048 GCF_943734665.1 Anopheles aquasalis | reverse complement strand
AAAAAAATGGAGAAAACCAAACTGCGCGCAGGAGATATGCCAAAATCCCACGTACCACCCCCCACTCAAACATGCTCCTTTACCAGTCATCCCAGTAGATTTACAAAGTTTAAACATAACGGAAACCTTATCCATTTCCCACGTACATCCTGCTCACGGATGGCGGAACGGCCACTCAATCAGCTGGACTCCCCTCCCATTACAAAGAGATTCTAGATTCAGCCAGAACCAGGTCGATACTACACGTGGTCGAGTTTAGTAGGCGCAAAATGGCCCGGAATCCCGGCCAGATGCCCAGATTAGTAGATGAGCCCGCGGATCATCAGCAGCAGCTCGAACCAACCAGTTTGTAGATGCAAAAACATACACAACACAAGAACCGTAATCGAACCGTAGGCCGAAGATGATGGAGGTTGCGAAGCGATCGTTTCTGCGCCACATTTCTTCCACTAACACACTATACACACACACACACACACACTCACCATCATGTTCTTCTTTTTTTTATAATAAAATTTTCATAAAATGCCAACCAACTGTTTTCTCATTTAGTGTGTTTCCTGCAATTAACTATCCGAAATGCAACTGCTTACTTCTTACTGAAGCGTAAGTCTTAGGGTATTGGAAGTAGTAAATGGAAAACTATTTCAACTAGATTTACGTGCGGAAAATTTGATTTGAAATCGTTTAAATTCCATGTTTAACGAACACGGACATCATTTTCAGAAGCAATAGAAGGCTGCCATGGCGTATAATAAAGTATTGTTGTAGCTTGTAATCCCGAACCAAATATAAAGGATAAGGAATTCCCGTGTCAAGGGTTCGGTTTCTCGCAATATATACATAGTTGATAAGGATACTTAATTAACGATTAGATATGATGCAATTTCTTAAAACCAAACTTTCATTCAGGGAGGTGGTTCCTTTTTCTGGCAGTCCCTGTTCGGAATGGAAAGCTTGAAAGCTTTGAGATGGAGTTGAAAAAATCGGGAAATTCACGCGTATTTATTAAAGAAATCACGTGGAATCCTCCGTGTTATTCGTAATTAGTTAGATTAATTCGAAAATCACCTTAAACGCTTTCCATAATCATTAATCATCATTCGCGCGCTTGAAATTAAATCCGGCCTCAACCATGCCCTCATAAACTATTCTGTCAAAACTCTTCCATCTCTTTCATTCGCATCTCTCTCTCTCTCTCTCTCTCTTGATCCCTTTCCTCTCCCTCTCTCGCTCATTTTTCTGAGAAGTTTGGTGCGGCGCGGATGTGTTTTTCGTGCGTGTGTTCCCGTGAAAAGGAGTTTCCGCGAAGTTCGAAGGTGCGTGGTGTTTTCAGGTGACAAAGTGAAGTAGTTAATTGTCCCCGTTCGTGGCCGGATTCTGGTGCGTTAAAGAGAGCAGTGTAAAACCAGATCGGCCTGCAAAGTTTTTTGTTTGCGCGTCCGTGACCATTATCAGCACAATCCTCGGTATCATCACAGCCGAGAGCAACGAAACGGAGCGTCGCATCCGAAACCGACCAGGAGAAGACGCGCGGTGCAAAGGATACCGCTTTTCGCGCGAATCCCCCTTTGTCTTGGCCAGCAGCATCATCAAGCATCCTGCAGGAGGTCACGGGGAAAATCTTATTTTTGACCCTACAACGACGAGTGCGTGTGCGTCTTTGCCGCTTGCTGATGCCGAACCGCATCGTGGGAGAGCCGCGGGAATTGAATTTATCCCTTTTCGTTGTTTATTTTAGCTAGAATAATCTGACGACGACGGCGCACCGGTGGGGGGTGCCGATGGAAAATCAGTGAAAAATAGTGTGCACATTTACCAGCGGCACAATAAAGAAGCGTAAAGTGTGAGGGTCAGAGTTACCCCCAAAGCAAACGTGATAATTAAATTGCTGCTGTGAAGTGAATCGTCGCGGTGTTGTGGATCAAGTGCAAAAGCCTACTAGGCCTCCGATCGGTGGTTGTGTTAAGGCCTGCGACACCTTTTGGAGATACACGCCATCCCTCTGCAACACCTCGTCGACTCCTCTGCCTCCTCCAGCAGCAGCTTGTGAATCATGGGGAAGTTACTGAGCTTGCTGGCGCGGGATGAATCAACCTGCTGCACACCGAAGACGTACGACGTGTTTCTGGACTTTGAGAATGCGGCCCCGACCGATCTAGAGCGCGAGGTGTACGAGGAAGTGGACCACGTTCTGCGCCAGTCCGAGATGGTGCTGGACGAAATCCAGTGCTACAAGGTAAGTGCGATTTTCCAAACGACCACAACCCGTTCTAGGTTGTGCAAGGCCACCGTTAGCGTCCCAGCAGAGAGCCAGACTCCTCAGAGAATCGACACCTTCATTTGCTCAGCAAAGGTTCCAGCTTTAGCGAAACGTTATCTTGAATATCTTACGCGAGACTTACAAAAACACAGAGATAGAGCTGTGAGGGAGAGAACGCTACACTCACCATCCTAAACCACCTCAATAAAGGTCACCACGGACCTCACCGTAATCATATTTTCTTGCAAACCAAAGTCCATCATCTTCTCCTTCCAGTTGCTGCAAACATTCTATTGTTTTGAAGCATATTTTAAGCGAAAACCGCCCATTTACTGCTACTGGATCCCAGGCGCTCTTTGATCTCCAAAGTACGTGCGTTCTTTGGTTCATTCCCTCTCGGTTCGAATCGAAGTCAGCAGCATCTGCAATCTCGCCACGACTCGCTCTCTGCCATTTTCTGCGCTCAGAGATAACTCTGTTGTTGTCGTGTTTGGCGCTCTGTGCCCCGTTATCTCAGGTTATCGCCTTTTTTTTTATTTTTCGAAGCATATTTTAGCATATCTTAGCAATCCCGGGGAAAGGGGGGTATTGAGGCAAATTATATCTGGCCTGCTTTTCGTTTCCCTCAACGCGGCAGGCTGTCATTTCGGGTTCTATTGTGTACCGTTATCTAATGCGTACATGAAAGTGATGGTTGAGTGTTGCCCCCACCGGTAGCATAACGCGGTTTATGTGGGGCGGCGGCGGCGGATGATGCCATTAATTGGTCAGATATATAGACTCTCTCACCGTGGTCCTACCGGGGGCCACAACGCCATTCTATGCCATTTTAATTTATTCAAGAAACTCGCCCCCCGGCTTGTTTTTTTTTTCGATGGCAACACCCTCCAAAAAAACACCCCTCACGGGCAGAGAAATGGGGTGGCCCCAAAAATACCATCATTATTATCCAATTTTGGCATTGTTGTTTTAGCGTTTGGAGAAAGTCCGCTCCTCCGTAGTCGTCGGCTCCTGTGACTCTTGACCGCCTTGGCCTTAACCAGCCTGGCCTGACGGAGCGAACTCACTTCGGACCAAACTAGTTTGCCCCCCCGGGGGAGGTCGAGGATGAATCGCGCCCACTTTGCACACCATGTAATGAGCCATCGAGAGCTACTTATTGATTTCCATCCCAGCCGGCGGGTACGAGTTAATGGAGTTGTTAGCAACCGGCGTTACCATGGATTAATGTATCGAGTGATCTCAGCAACCAATTTTGGGGAGAGGGGAAAAGGCATACAAGCAGCATGTTTGTCAAACTGCTACTCCCGCTGTGAAGTATGTAGGTTTTGGGGCGTCCATAAGAACCCAATCCATCCATTATCATCGCACACCCCACATAATGATGCACACACCTGAAGCATAGAGCATTGTTTGAAAGCTTTTCACCCGACGCAACGCTGGCGAACCATAAAAGGGGGGAGTAGCGCATACATGAACTCTCAATTATGCTGGTAATTTCAGGCATTAGCTACACTTTCCACAAGTGGAAGAAGACTCGTTCCGTATCAAGTTTTCGTAAAAAATTAAAAACTCCAACGAAAAGCGGCGGACGAACTGTGGATTTCACTTTTTGCCCCCCAAAAACCACGGCGTTGCATCATCACCGCCACCGTTGTGGGCGTGGAGAGTGGGAAGTAAGCATAATGCTCTACCGCGGACGCCGTTGATGTAATTAACTAAACATTGCCCAAATAGATGCCAACGACCACCGCCGACACACAAAGTCGCTGAACGCCGACACGGGAAAGCGCACCGATCGTCGAGAAGGGTCTAAACGACGCGCGAGTTTCACTTTTTTCCGAGTCGCATTTTCCACGCCAGAAGTAATTAAAAAATTGAGCCCAAAAACCTTGGGATGCTTACGTGAAAGAAGGCGCACAGAAGAGATGAACATTGGCTTGCCAATGTAATACCGCCCATCTCCCACACAAGTAGAGGGTGCTGGTAATCATAAGAGCACGTCAATCGATTTGCTCCTCATACGAGATACGGCCATCCCTCCGTTGAAGTGGCCGATCGGTTCAAACTCATCGCTACGTCTGGAGTGATGATGTTTTGAAGTGGTGGAGCAACAATCCCTCCTCCGTCGAGGGTGTGTTATTGGAACCGTTCGAATGTTTTGGAGCGATGGAATTTGTTTTCAAAACTTATTTCCTCAGCCTGCCATAGCACGTTGTGTAACAATCAACCATCCGCTCCTCTCGTAGTCACGCGAGTATGGGGAGAACGTGTAGAAGCACCTCATCAATGCTGACCCGGATTTTGACAATCCATCCGTCCATCTAGTCATCCATCTTTTCACCAGCCTGAGTGCAAGCTAAGACCCCATAGGAGCACTTTACGAGAATATGCGCGGTAGATACACTTCTCTCCCACTCCACGGTCCCAAGCAATCTCATCCAAGATTCTGTAGATCTATTTTTGGACAGCGAGAATCCGGAAGAGATCACCCGTTGATGGGTGCCGAGTGCTGGCGCTGGCGAAAACCTTCTGACGAAAGGAGTGCGCGAGCACAGTACGAGGTGGGTGCTACATAAAAAAAAGAGAGGAAGAGGTTTGCATTTTACGCCAATTTATGTTTCACCAGTGCCAACATGTTGACACCCTAATTTGTCTCAATTCTTTCACTATTAGTACTATTATTTCGAAAACACTTTTGCGCATGGTATGGCGTACGTCATCGATATGGCATATGTTGCAACATAGAAAACAGGCAGGAACACTTCCGCTAGATAGAAACCGCTGATAGAAACATTTCTTCATTTTGGTGTTGGTTTGGATTTTCCTCATCAATAAATATACATAGAAATTGCGTCACCTCGTCCGCTTTCTAGCAAAGGCTGGGGGCCACTGAACCACGGCATTTACATTTGACTTGTACCCGAGACCCGAGCAACAACATCGATTGCGATTTTTGCGTTTGTACCGTTTGCTCTCTATCGGAGTCCGGTGTCACCAAAGCTGTTTTAATCGTCGAGCACACGCTTAGCAGTGGCCACAGGGACATACCCTTTGGGCAGCCAGTCACAACGGCACAGCAGCAGCAGCAACAGCAGCGAGTTTCAAAGAGTGAGATAAGATAGCGCGAATCACCCTTCGTTCGCTCGACCACAAACAATGAGAGCACGTGTGTCTGTGTGTTGCGTCAAAAGTCCCTCGAAATGATTAGACCCCATCTCCCATTGCTAATGAATCGGTGGCCAGCGAAGGGAGGTTTTTTTGCGCGAGCGTCATTGGACCGGGAGGCGATAATGATGAATGCTTAGAACCGACACCATCATCGCGCTCAAGCAATTTTATAATGTTTACTGGTTGATGACCCCTCCCCTCTAGGATCTGTGGTCCCCGTCACGGACCAGAAGACGCATGCTGATAGCAATCGCAAAGAAACAAACAGCTGTAGCGATCTGTGGATAGTTTGTCGTTACTCGCAGCTCGCGGGTGACTCATCGTCATCGTCGTCGCTTCGGGAGCCTTCGAAAAAAGACGTCATGCGAAAAGCCTAAAAATATGCCACAACCAGCCGCCAGCCGGCCGATGGTGTTGCACGCCATATCGGGCTCCACGTTTTTTTTGCTCCATATGTTTTGTGTACACAGCCGCCGCCGCCGCCGCCGCAACGATTGGCCACACTCGCGTCTTTTGGTGTTTGGTTTGTTCCCTGAGGGCCGCCACCACCATCGTCAAACACTTCGTGGTTAGGGCTAACGCGATAACACCGACACAATAACGATGATGACTATGACGACGCGAGAGGCACGCGAATTGTATTTGAATGCTCCACCAAGCAGCAGTTGCAGTTGCATTGCCTGCATCTCCCGTTGCTTATTCGGTGCATCTAGTTGTCTAGTTCAGCAGAAAATCCATGCTTTCACTGTTGGCAACTTTTGCGCTTTCGAAAATGTGTCCACTTCTAGTGACGCACATGGCCCCATATTGTCGCAATTCCAGGACACATATGGCGCTTCACAAAGTGCGAACGGTTTCACAGAGTCCGCCACCGCCCATAAGGCCATCAGCAAGGGAGAAATGCGTTCTTATCTCGTGTTAGCATAAGCGTTACATTGCTAGATACAACTCACATTCGACGGTACCACTTCGCGAAAGGCATAGAGGGCCCACGAATTCATTCCCAGTTCAGACCTCGCTCCAGCAGTGCTAAAAATATGATTTAAGGGCTTGTGCTGGGGCAGGGGAACGTGATGGAATTTCGCAAAAACTCTGCTTCATTTGCAAACAACAGACAGGGGTTCTGTGTGGAAGATATGGCGCATCACGTGTTACTTGAAAACGCGCACGGGCTAGTAATCGCATACTGGAGCTAATATTGGACCTTACCTTAACATGTTCTTTTAAAAGCGGGACAATATTTGAAGCACTATTCACTCTACTTATGCAACACTTGCTAAAAAAATACTATGCTAAAAAATTTAAACGCTTTGCTCATCGTTCGCTTCACGAATGTGTTCTGAATTGCCCCATAAGCTTACTTCGATGAGCTGGTGACCGAAATGCGTTTGCTGGAATGCTCTTGGCCTGCTTCGTTATGCCAGTCTGACATATTGCGCTGGGCGAGTTCATATGCTTAATGCAAATCCCCCCCTAACCCAGCCAAAAACCAAACGACCACACCATAAAAAAGGCTGTCAATGCTGCGTTTCATTTCGATTAACATTTACGAACAAAGAACCTGCGCCACGGACCTGCCGCAAGTGAAATCGCTCCCCCGAAATCGCTTTGCCAAATTAAAGGGCAGTGCGTGAAAGTTATTGGCAAAGATGTCATCGAGCCATAACAACCCTGCCCGCCCGGCACACCAGCACAAACCGCAAAACGCGCCGCGAACACCGAACGTTCTTGCGTGCCTTGCGTGGAGTGTGTTTCGCTTTCGCTTGGCGCGCCGGCGGCACACTTTTCACCCGGCGAGACCCCCCCTTTTTGACCTTCCAGAACACATCTTCATCTTGCTAGTGGTTGCCGACAACGGCCATTGGCTGCCATATTCCTTCGCTCTCGATTCGATTTAGGTGCGCGTCAATTGTGTGACAATTGCGTTATGGGCTGGAAGCGACAGAGAGACAGAACGCCTTTCTCTTTCGCTCTTCCTCTTCCTGTCTCTTCCTCGTCGTCCTTCATCTATCTGCGTCTGCTCTCGATGTAAGTGTGGGGCGCGCCCGTTTGGCATGTCGTGGAATAATTTAATTTCATTTCAACGAGCTGCTGCCAGAGTGTCCCTTGCCCATCCCCATCTCCTCCTTCTATTTGCATTGTTGTGTGTGCATCATCCCGTTGGTGGGGGGAGCGAAAAAGGGTTGAAACCGTACGTACACCTGCCTGTGTGCGCGTGTGTAAGTGGAAATGGAGTAGGAAAAAAAATGAATAATCGGACCATCAAAATCATCCATCCGCCACCGGCGGCAGCCACGGCAGCCACGGAAACCACTTCCGAAACCCATCGATGTGTGGCAGCAAACAACGGGTGACGGTGACGGTGACGACGACCGATGGTCGTGTTACTCGATTCGCGCGCACTTTGTCCGCCGCGGCCCCCCGATGGACACATTCCGCATGGCCTTTCGCCGTCAAAGGGGGGCGCGCGCTCGACTTTTGTTCCTTTTTCCGCATCCGCGAGTGCAATGCATGCGCGAGAGGTGCCGCGAGTGTGCTTCATATAAATTGAATAAAATGGAAAGACAACACCATCGCGTCGTAGAGCCAGAGAGAGAGAGAGAGAGAGACTCGCCGATTAGAGTTAAATGCGAATCACACGCAAATGACTCATCGCAGATGGGAGACCTTCGAAGCCGGTTTACATGAAAAAACGTATTTCCCTTCTACGAATTTATGTTGGTCAGAAAACTGATGCTTCTTTTCATTCATCCACGAGTTAGTCAATGGAGCGAGCAGAAGCCTACTGCGTGCTATTATGCATGGAGTGGAAAACGATGAAACCCCTCGCCGGATCAATAGCATCACAGTAGACTGCATGTCGCCACGGTTACAAACCAAGTGGGGCCCTTCATTTCAGTGGAAAACATGGAATGCTGCTGTGGCTGCTATCGGCATAATTATGCTCTTCCTGTGCCGTGCCCTTTACATCCTTCGGCGTCGCATAAAGGGCAGGGCGCACGTGGTCACGCACGATGCCATTGTCTTTTACGATCGCCATCGCGGTCCACTGCGGTCCACTGCGGGGTGAGGTTCCGTGAGATGTTGTACGTTGTCAGCATACAATTTGGCAAACATTCCCAGTGCCCTTGCTGTGCCCTTTAGGAGGGAACTGAAATGAGTCAAAACGAGAATTTGTAGTCAACTCCACCACAAACCGGAACCTTCTCTCGAAGCCCTCACCGGAACACGATGATGATGACAGGCACCTCACGAGGCCCACAAAGTTGGTCTCCCTTTCTCTCTCGTGCGCGATTCTTCGTCTTTCCGCTTTCATTCTCACGATCACGTGCGGACAACGTACTTCCGGATTAGAGCGTTTCCGCACTTTATTCACACACCATCGCCAGCAGGCGCGCACCAACGTGCATTAATCTGGATTGTTTGTTCGGATGGCTGCAGAGTAAATAGAGATTCATTTGCTTATGGGCTGCGTCCAGGGCTGATGCTCATTGCTGCAGCCGCATGGCACCATGTGTGCGGCATGTGCATCGCTTGTTTTATTGAGCATTTTCCGGGCCATCGACACTGCCGACAATGGTGATGGGCCCTTTGGTGTGTGCGGCCACACGCTGTAATGGACGCTGTGTGTTCCCTGGACAGCTGTGGGAAATATACTTCGCGTATCTTGGCGAAGAAAGGGACTCTCTGTGTTCAGCATCCAACAGCAACGCGGCACGGAACGGAACGGAACGACCTCAAATGAACCAATGTCTAGTCATCCTGCTGTAACTGACCTACATTAAATCGATCCAGATTCTGCGCGCCCAACCGAAGGCCACCATCCGGGAGCAGCAGGAGCGCTTTCCCTTTAAAAAAAGTAAATCATCATCCCCGAATTCCCTTGTCCTGGGGTTCCTTCTACAAAAATATACCAACTGCGAGGCCCCACAGGAAGCCGCAAAGCTTTTACGGCAAACGGCGATTGCCAAGTATCCTTTTCTGGGAAATACTCCGGCTGGAAAAGTCATTTTCCTCGATGCTCCAGTCACGTACCGTGGGTCGTAAGTGTCAGCAGCACGAACAACAGTTAACAGAGCACAGAAGTTATCGGAGCGAGAGCAGCAACGCTACATCAATTGGAAAAAAAGGATGTTGAAGCGATGTGGCCTGTGTGCTGGCTAGTGTGTGCTTCACATTCTTGCTTCTTGTCCAACAGACTCTGCACACAAAAAGAGCAGCATTTTGCACGACCGTTCAGCAATGTGCGAGGTCGAAAGAGAAGAGAGAAAGTTGTAGCTCAATTAGGACGAGGATGAATCATCGCTTTTCGTAGCACTTCAACTCTTCATCTAGAAGCCTTAAACGTTTGCAATCTACATCGGGAGCTTCATCAAATCTAGAACTACCTTGGTTTGAACTATTTAGCGATGAGACGGAGTCCTCTTTCTAGCACGCATACGTTAATTACTGCGGAAGGAGAATCGTTGATGGCTAATTTGTGCTTGCGGGCAAATTGCGCATCGCTAAATCTAACCAAACCATCTGATGCGCAGATTGTGCTGAATAAAATGTACCATTCGATAACATGCCTACGCTTCACACACCTTGAGAGCGGTAAATTAGTTTTGGAAATGCAAAAGCAATGGTGAACAAACCCATAAAACAGATACACAACAACCGAACCAAGTAGGCTAAAAGGTAAAGCGGAAAAAACGGAACCAGAACACATAACTTAGTCAGCGAGGAGAAATCTCTCTCCGTTTACTGCATAAATTAGCAATCCGCGAACCAGATAACGCGCGATAACGCTTGCTGCTGCGGCTGCTACTGTTGCTGTATCTGTTATGTTATTCTGTGCATATGCGGAACGAAGAGGCAGTAATGCTATACAGGTGATGTGCAGACAAAGTTCAATAACATTTGTTGTTACAGAAGCAAAAAAGGGCTTCCTCCGCCTTCTTCTTTTACTCGGCTGAAAATTGACCTGAAACAACGAACGAAAGCCAACTCCAGCCCAAGCGATTATGCAATCGGAACTGCAGCAGACTGCAAATCTTGTGTATCACTTTTACGGAAAACCATGAGGAGTGAGAAATGGCCCCGGAACACGAACAGAGCTGCACAGTTAAGCCAACGCTTTAGCTGACCTCGGAAACAACATCGGAAGAAGGTCTTTCGAAACGAACCAGGGCAGTTTGAAATACGATTCCTCCCGTGGTGTAGCAACAGCAGCACCAACGGGGAACAGAGTGCAGTGAAATCGAAACCCAGATATTGCAGAAATGAATTGCAGTTCCACCCGCCGCTCGCTCGTTCGCTCTCTCTTTCGCCAAAAGGTCATTGTGGAACAAAATAACTAGAAAAAAAGGAGGTTGACCTGTGGCTCTAGCGAACTGCACACATGTGGTCGCGTTGCACTGCACCGTGAAACACCGTCGATGACAACCATTATTTCATCACTTCATTACGGACACAACAGCCGGTAGTAACATCGTTTATGTAGCGGGTTCCGCCCAGGCTGTGTGTCGTCAGGTAATGGGCCGTTCTGATGTTTCGGATGTGATTTGTGATTCTAGTGTCACGCTGGACGGGAAAGCACAGTAGCAGCAGCAGTAGAGCGTGGCATCCGTTTTGTTGGTGATCGCTAGTTGCAGGTGGTATTGGCTAATTGAAGCCACGCTAATAACAGCAGTAGCTCTCAGGAATCACACAAATAAACCTACCGCACAGCGAATAAAAAACCGGAACTTGCATTTTATGATTCACCCATCATCATGTCTCTGTTGGTTTGGATGCCTCACGCCACGCTCCAAAGTCCGGTCGATGATTCAGTTCCAATTCAAACATCAAGCTGATTAACATTTGACCTCCAGACCGGCAACCTTCAGCGCACGTTCCACTGGAAGGGTGTAGCATCTATTTGACTTTCGGCTTCTCCGGCGTGACCCTCGACACAATACTTTTTCTGACTTGGAAGGTTAAATATGTGCCGCATCCACTGTCCCCTACCCATCCAGAGAAAGAACCGAAGAGACATTTTCCATCCTCTACTTTCTATGCAATGGAACGCTCGAGTCTTAATGGCGACAATAAGGCTCACGCTAGGCCCTTGTTAACAGCCAAGAAGAGACGCCCTGCAAACATTCTTTTGAAGGTCGTCCTTCTCCGCATTGTGTTGGAACGTTTAGAACAATATCTTTCGAAGAAGCGTGCAAAGACGGTACCGTCAATTGTTCTGATGTGCTTCGACGCCAAAGTTTCGATTCGAAACTTGGAAGGACGAACATAAATCTCCGACACATTGCGCCCCGGAACTGCACCACCAACGGGGCTGAAATGCAACACCACCAAAAAAGCACTGGGGCAATTTGCTGGAGAGAATAGCAACACAATTTGGCCCCTTTTGTGGGTCACTAGCACACCGGTATTTAAATGAAAATACCTTGCGCCCGCTCTCGGTCTCGGGCGATTGACGTGCAGCAGCGCACCTTGTGTCACGCCAATGCAGCACCACCAACAACAACAGAAGAGGGCGTATAATAGTGGTCACCCACGAAGAGTGAGGTCCGCGCGGGCGCGCGCTCCTACTTTACAGCAGAATGTGTAACCGTTCGAGCGGAAAATCGCGTTTCATACCGGGGTCACATGGAAAAGCTGGTCTGCAGTGGAAAAACTTTTTGGTCGTTTGTTTGGTGGAACAACAAAGAGCAACCGTGTGCCAGTTGCCACCGAAGAAACCGTGGCCGATAATCGGTCCATCGATTCTAGGGAGGGGTTGGGTCACGCCACATGCTCGCACGAGCAAAGGTTTTCACATTTGTTTTGTGTCCTAGGTCGAGGTGCCCAAACACCGAACGATGGTAAGATCCGGAACGATCTCCTCTCGTTAGGTGTAAGGCCTCTCCTTCACTCTCTGTAAGGACGCCAATGTAATCAGCATTAAAGTCAGCCCTTTAAGCCAGGCCATTGGTGGCCACCGCGCATGAATGCTACTAAGCTCTTGAAAGCATAGTTCTGTTCCGGCGCTGCCAACATTCTCTGTACGAAACAATTCCTTTAAATTCTTAATGCATTCGCCTGCTCGCTCTCCTTCCTTGGAAGGTATTTTCGGAAAAATAACTTTCCAACAAGGATTTCCCACGAGTCCACCACGAGAGGCAGCAGCTCTCCTCCATCTGTGGATGCGCTTCTGTGAGCACTCGAGGGCGAAACATATCGAGGACAAGAAATCCTCGCAAAGATTCTCGCAAAGAATCTCGCAGGATACGCAGGAAGGAAGCGATGAAGCAGAAGCGCAAAGCGAAAAAACAAATCCTTATCCTTATCCCAAACCGTAATGCATCGCCTTTACCGCACACCTGGCGACCCAGTTTATGTTGTTAACCGAGCGCCGAGCACAGTAGGCTAAATCTCAAGGCGTTGAATGACATCCCGTTCGCCAAGCCGAGCTTGCTCGGATGATTGTGGAAAAGCAAACGAAATGGAATGCAAACGAGATTCCCCCCAACTCTCTGGGATGTCGGTATCAATGAGCAGAACGCGAGCGCTGCCTCGTTTGTGAGCCAGTATGCTGGATAATCTAGCAGACCGGATATCCGGTGTAACGAGGCAAATAGAAACCACAGACACAGCGGTGTGTCCTGTACCAGCTTTTATTATTTTCCGATTTTCCGCCGAGATTGCTTCGGCGAGAGATACAAATCAGGCTCGTTGTCCGTACGGCACGTGTCCTACTCAGCCTGTTATTCAACGACAGCTGCTAAGTGAAAGGAAAGCCAACGACGGACTGGTCTGGTGGTCTAACGGGAGCATCTCTTTATCTATAATGCAGACTATTAACTTTTTATCAACTCCTCCATCATCCAACCCATCCCGCTCAGCTTCAGTGTGTAGGTGGAGCAGAAGCCGTAGACGAATCTGACGGCCGACTTAAAAACCCGTGCACTGACCCAGTTCCCGGTTTATCTATTTAATACTTCATTCCAACAGTTTCTATCTGCTGCTGCTGCTGCTGCTGCGCGCGAAGATGTTCGCTCTTCGGTGTTCGGTGCCAGCCGAAAAGGTGCTGCTGCTCGTGCTCTGGCGAATGGCGTAGGGCGATAAGCGTTGGCAAGCGACGAGTAAGTGCAATTGCATCCCACTCCGCACCGGCACCGCCACTGCTTCTTCGATGTGCTTTCGCTCATGACGATGGCAGTTGTCGCGTGCAGCTACTCTGCGCGTTGCTGCACACCACTCACAACACGAGAACAAGGTCATTTTCATAAAACCAGCCAACAGCAGCTGTTGACAACGTTGGTCCGCACCCTACCGGTGCTGTTGCGCACACACGTCCGATGCCGATACCACCACAATCTGGCCAGCCCCCAATCTCGGTCCCGGCAATTGGTGTCGTCGACACATTCTCGCGGCACATGATGATGTACCATTTGAACACATCGCGCCTTCCACTTCTACACTTTTTTTGCAAAGTGTCGTTGCCAAGAAGAGGATCATCCTTCGCGGCAAATGAATAATTCTGCTGTTGGCTCAGCTCAGCGTTCGCGTAGGATGGCCAATTGGAGGCGAAGAATGGGGTGAGGTGGTTGTCGGATGTACGGAGGCGATGATTCACGGGACTGGATCTTTTTGTTGTTTGGGGATGCTTATCGCGTGAATTGCACGTGGAGCTTTTCGAAGGAGGAGGAGAGTGTTTCTCAAACGAAGCCGTTGCATGATTTCGCTCCAAGATTCATTGCAAACGTAAATTATATTCTGGACCAATCAATCAGTCAACCGGCTATGCGTGTTCTGGTTGATGAGCCAGTCTATGCTGCGTATCTTCAAAGTGTCCGTGTCCGCGAAGGTGCTGTTACGCACCGGCGCATCGTTCGAGCATCGTTTTCTTCATGCTAAAACGGTCACTTTTCGCTACGATTTGCGGATAGCTTCTTCCTCACCACCAGTCGGCGGCATGTGGTGTTGATTTATTTTCATGCTCGACCGCCACGATGCTCAGCGCAGCGGGCAAACGCATTCCACCGCAGCACAGCACAGCAACGCCACATGCGCCGCTTCGTGCTGCCAGGCAATGCACCCTTCGGCGGTCGGGCGCTAGTGCATCTGCATGTTGATTAAATAATTAATTATGTTGCTCTCCGCGCGGTGGTACTCGCTGTGGTACGTGGCGCCTCGTGGTACGTGCTGCGTCTTATTGCAATGCTATATCGGTTGGGTGAGCAGCAGCGGCAGCCGCTCCGTCGTCCGTTGTGTTGCTGAGGAGGATCGCATTACGCCAGCACACAAGACGGTTGCATAGCACACCGAGATGCACCCATCGGTCGGTGGTGCGTTCTCCCGGGCGTGCGTGCGCACCCAGTGTATCGTAAGAACGATACGCTCAAATGATTGCGTTCGCCTAGATTTTCCAAACATCGCGTTTTTTTTTTGCTGTCGGTTCTTTCTACCTCCTTTTTGCACAGTGAGAAGTCAAGCGTAGCCATCATCATCAGGAGCTTCAAAGCAGAACAACAAGTAGCTGCATCTATCTAGTACGCCCTGGTTCCGGTGCCGTTCATCCAGTGGCACCTGTGCAGGAAGTTATGGCGAGGAATGTTGGTTGGCGATGGAGATAGAACTGACTAGTTATTAATATTTATGTTATTTAAATTCTATTTTCACGATAAGAGTAGTAACATACGAAAAATCGTAGTAGACAGAGTATTGCACAAATTGCAGACTAGAGACAGATAAGCTTACTTTAATAAATTACATTGAACTGAACTCAAGAATCTGGCTACAGCCTTTTAAGTTCCTGTTTCGACAGGTATTAATCCAGCCAGCCTTGAAGTAGCAAACTCCAAGATGGCTGCCCAGAAAATACAAACTTCAAAATTTCGTTGATTGTACTTGCGTGTGCAACACCAAAAAACTGTGAAGAGCGCTTAAGAAAACACCGCGTGCAAATAGCGCAATTAGCTGACAGTGATCCGACTCCATCCATCTCCAATCCCAAAACCAGTAACAATCAGCGTAACAACACGGTACCACTCAAAGGAGCATAAATAATTTACCTAATCGGATTACAACATACCAGCGCAGACCCTAGTGCTGCTGCTGCTGCTGCCGCCAACAAACCGTGCGATTCGATTCGATGAATCAGGAAGTCAACCGAGAGAGCTCACCACCACCAACCATTGGAGGATAAGTAACGGCCAGAGAGGTAAACAGGGGAACCGTGGCCGGCCACCAGCGAGGCTCCCCGTCTATCGGTTCGATTGGCGCTTTTTGGCGATTACCGAACGGGGCTCGAACACAGTCCGCCCCAAAGAAGGAGAACGCCATTGGTATGAGCGGTGGTGGCGTACGGGCTCGCTTTATCTCTTAAAATGGCAATTCCGGGACCGGTGACTGGCGACGGTACTTGTGGGTGGGGTTTAGTGCTGCTACTACTAAGCCGGTGCTGGAGTGCTGGGGTCCGTTGGCGTGCGAATGGGTTTGTCTAGCAATTTCAATATTGTGCCAACCACGAGACGGCATTTCGGCGGCGACGGCTTGAGCGCCAATCGAAACGGAACGTCTTACCGAGCGGCGGCGGCCGCAGGGGGTGGAAATATTTTCTGGCATGCCAATCGCGTGGGCTACGGAAGGAGAATCCGTTGATACCGTTGATTTCCATCAGACATGCGATGGTGAGACCACTGACCGATGGGAAGCCGGTGAGGGGCAGCCGGCGTTCGACTTTCGTTCTGGGTTTATGCGAAAGAGGTTCGTTATGGTGTTTGGTGTAGCGTTCCCCGTCCAAACCTATCCCATTCATGGTACCACAGTACTTCCTTCCTGTTGCGGACCTTTCTTTTGCATCGAGCTTCCTTTGATTAGCGCCTTAATGTGCCTTTATTAATTCGTTGTTTCATACCTTTCTCTCGTGCGCATATTTAGTTGTTTGTTTAAATCGGTTTTGCATTGGTTTCTAAGTTATTTACATTCTTTGGTTAAAATACATATTTATCTTTTATACTTTCACTTTAATATACACTTTTTCTCCTGTCTCCATGGTGCATTTCCATTTAATGAATTATTTTTTTACGTTTAAAAGTCTATTATCGTTTGTTCCTTCAAGTTGCAACAGAGCGCTCTTGAGACGATCCGTTGACTTGCTTCACTGTTTTATTTCAACCGTAAAAGCGAATGTTTTGCGAATTACGACCAGAAATAACTGAGTTCTCGTTAGCATAAAGGATACGGTTTCTTACCACCCACCTGTCCCACACACCAACCCCGGCACAGGTTTTCAATTTTGCTCCCTTTTCCGGAACGGCAAGAAAGGATCCGGCAATGAAAGCAGGCTCACCGCTCCGACCGAAAGACCGTCAGTCAGTGGGCGTCGTTGAACTACCTTTTAACGATCCCCGCGGTTGGTGCCGCAAAATCAAGAGTTAACATTCACACTCACCACCTGCAGTCAGTGGTAAACCAGAAAGGCGCGTAGGCAGCAGGACCGGGCCGCGCGGGCGGGCCTTAGGATCATCGTCGGTTAAACAAAGCCCACCGGCATACTCACCGTCTGTCGCGTTTCTCATCGTCACGAGGGTTGAGGGTTTCGTGGCGTTATTCACGGCCGAAAGAATGCAAACGTTATGTACGCGACCGACCATCGCGACGGCTCCATCCGTCTAGAGTCGCTCCTGGGGGACTAACGCGCTACACGCGAAGCGACATCCTTAATTTTCTGTAATGCTAGCTCTCCCAATGGGAATCAGGTGTTGAAGTGTAAAAATCCTGTTTGTAAAGGACACGAGCATCCAGAGACAGGATACGGCCTTTAAAAGCATGCTCTTGTGCTTCGTTAACATTGTAGCGAGATGTGAATTGCATGCCTTCGCCTAGGAAGAAAAACTATCATTTCAAAGCTCCATTGCCAACCTGGATGAACAACTTCAAAGCATCATAAAGAATAAATTTTCCCCCCATTTCATTTGGTGAGAAACTATGTAGCACCTGTTATCCGAGCAGCTTCTTCATTCGTTGCATTCAGGTCAAACACATCAAAAAAACACCTCCATTTATCATTCCCGAAACGGCTTCCAACAACAAGCACACCGTGAAAGCTTTTCCCGAACGAGTTCCACAATCCGAGCATTTCGTTAATTAGCATTTTAATTTGATCGTTCGAGATCCGTTGATCCGTTGGAAACACATTACTCGCTTGCAACCCTCAAAAGATGGTGTATGTCTTCTTCAATCCATTGCCCAAACGAGAGCAATGGATGCAATTGATACGCCCGATCCCCGGCCCGATACCGCTGCAGGAAAATAAAGAGGCAATAAAGAGAGCAAGCGCAACGATCCGATTCAATCCGGAACACCTTCCCCTTTACTGCTGCTGCTACGGGCTCGACGTTTGCCCCAAATCCGACCCGGTTAGGCGGAGGGTGCGACGGAACGCCACGGTTTAAAGTCACACCGCGAACACAGTTATCCAATCGAAATCGGAGCAAATTGCTTCTTCAACACTTCAATCGCATCGAATCCACGCCACGAAGATGCCACGATGTTTACCCATCTGCTCTAAGCGTCGGCGCTTGATTGGCAGATCATGAAACGACTTGTCGCTTCGATTCGTCACTTGAGTTGCTGTCTTTCCGCGATCACGTGCCGGTTGCCGTTCGAGTTTCAGTTAGATTACGCTTCGTTTTGCCCCCACTTGTTGACTATTTTATGGACTAATTCCCCAGCCAACGGTAACGGTTTATCGAACGAGTTGCACGTTTCCGATGGGTTTTCCGGGGAGTGTAAACGGACACTCCTTACACACCACCAATCCCTCTACGTATAGTTTTTTTTTTTCAAAATTGAATAGATCATTGTTGCTGCACTAAAATCGAAAAAAAACACGAGGAGTGGAGAAGAGCATTAAAACGGGCGCATTCTAGCGCCATTGCCCTAAACGGATGCTTCCGGCAATCCGGTTGCCCCTGCCCTGCCTGCCGATCGATCGATCACATCGCAAACGATGTGCGATCAAATGCGATTTATAGCACCTCGTACGATCGCGATTTGTAGCGTCTCACAAATAGAGATGATCGCGGTCTGCTTGTTGCTGCTTGTTTCGCTGTCGGCAGCTAGAGGAATCACCTTGCAGAAGGGGGCTGCTTTGTGTGGTGAATCATCATCGCATCGCATCAAAACAACCAGCACCACTGCGAGTGGCCCATCGCCAGTTCAAGCTATGACCCAATCGACGGTCCATAGACGAATAATTTATGCGATAACCGTTTGATGGTTGATGAGATAGGCGGCTCTCTAGTTGGCCAGCCCCTTTCAATTTGTATTGCCAGCATAAGCGTAGTTCGCGCGCGTGGCGTAGCGTTGGAGTATAGTAGCCATCGAAGCATAACTACGCCAGTTGCTGTTGTTGTTGTACTTGAGAGTACCGATCACGCACTGTGGGGCCACCAAGAGCCCTTCAGCCCCCCCCACTCTGATGAAGGCAAAAAAGGCAATAGCCCCGTCGCTCCTCAGCCAAACCTGCGACCTGCGTCACTTCCACGCTCCATCAGAATAACAGAATTCATCACGCACCGGATACTGCGGCTGTTGGAAGGGTTTGCGGCTTGTTGCTCCATTGGCGACCATAACGCACCCACTCAACGCATTGATAGTATGCTGTGGCCCTATAACCACACGACGCTGCTGCTGCTGCTGCTGCTGATGATGATGGTGATGGTGATGGTGGGACCTTCGAGTGATAATAGTCGCGGCCTGGAGCACAACTACAAACTCGCGTGATTCACACTCAACGCAACAACAGCAGATGATGATGGTGATGATGATGATGGGCGCTAGTCAGTGGCAGTGATAAGGGCATGCACATGTATACTGTACGCCCCTTTTTCCAAATGCTGCTCCGTCGTCGTCGTCGTCGCCTTCTCAGATTCCTTGATCGACAGCTTTGAAGTCAAGGTTAGGTTTCGTTGCGGTTGTGCGCGAGGGTCACCCCCCGGGGCCCGACCAACGCGCCAACTGCGATCGGTCGTTCGATCTGCCACATTTTTAAGTAAATCACAAAGGAGCCTGAGATGTTTTCTGTTTTAACGAACGTTTCATCGAAGCATCGAAGCATCTCGCCGATTCTGCGCTGACCTGGCCGGACATCATCGACGTGTAGGAAGTTGGACGTCATGGTGTTCCTCCTTCACGCCCATGTCAGCCTTTCCGATGACACCATGATATTGAGCAAAAGCAGCAAACATATCGCCGATCACGCCAACCACACCTCCGCCTCTTCAATCGAAATGACGCATAATGTCGCCGCTCACTGCTAATGCCATGGAGACGCAGCAGCGTGTTGCTTTTTCGTTTTTTTTTTTTCTCCAAAAACGACAAATGATGCTGGGTTGGGTGGCTGTGGCTGTGTCTGGGGCCGGTGGCGCCCACAGCACCATCGCTCGGCATTTATCTAATGGCACACCATTTTGGTAAAATTAAGTTCCCGGCGAGACATGGGATGGAGAGAAGAGAACAACAACGCGTGGAACACCCATGGAAAGCCATGCGTTCTCAATATGGACGCGTTTGCTGTCGGATCAGCGTGATTTCCGCT
>NC_064878.1:51071048-51091048 GCF_943734665.1 Anopheles aquasalis | reverse complement strand
CCTTGCTGCGAATCTGCATAACCTTCCGACCCGCACCGGTACAATCGAGCCCCTCGGCATCGGCTATCCGATTCGCAAGGGTCCACACTTCGAGGTAGTTCACGTACTTTAACAGCACTAACCGGCTATCGGCTGCAACCACGGTTGACGGTGACGGTAGCAGCGGTAGATATTTGTCCGTTTGGAACGGTGGAAACGAAGTAACGACCAGCATACCATCAACGCCTCCCGACACGAGGCTATTGCGACCGAACGTTACCATCGTTCTGATGTCGTGAGTGTGTGGTCGCCGGACAGCGGTTCGAATGAATTGATTGCGGCGACCGCCACGATTTCCTTGTGTCCTTCGGAACGTGCTAATGTTTGATTCGATCCCTGCTACGTACAGCGTCCGCTCGTCCTCCTCCATCGCTATGCAAAGCAGATCACCCTTGGATACGGGCATGCTTTCGAGCACCGTTCCCAGCTGGCCATCGTAAAACATTAAGCGGCCTCGTGAGTCAACGGAAATGACCGTGAAGTCCTTCATTACCCATACATCCCACACCAGCGTCGCAATCCGATGGTCCGTGCGACCCGTCGTCATCTTGTGCACTGCGTGGCCATTCCGCACATCCCACACGCGCACAGCATCGGCCGAACCCGTCACCAGAAAATCTCCACTCGGATCGAACCGACAGCACAACACCCGGCCATCCTGCTTGTCAAGGACACGTTCGTACGCGAGATCGTCGTTCTCCAGCACGTACAGATTAATGTAGCCTCCCTCGGTCCCCACGGCCAGTCGCCGACCGTCGCGGCTCACGTCGATACACCAGGCCGCATTGCCGGTCACCAGCATCGATTGTTTCACGCGCGGTTGGCTGCCGGGCCGGAGATCCCACTCAACCAGCGTACCGGCTAAGCTCACCGAAAACAATCGTTCGTTTTCGGCCCACGCCAGCCCTTCGATGGACACTCCGACACCGCCCGGGATCGTCTTCTCCATAAACCGCGTGTGCACCATATTCCAGATCTCGATCGTGCCATCGTCCCTGCAAAGCGCAACGCCGTTGTTCAAGATCACAGCAACCAGGTTGAGGAGGGCTTCTTACCTAGCCAGCGCCAGCCGGTTCGTCTGCCGGTTCATCGCTGTGCAAACGATGGTCCGGGGCAGCAAGTTGTAAAACTGCACATTGTGCAACCGACAGCTATCGGTTGCCGGTTTTTGCGGGATCATTTTCCTTTGCCGTCGTGGAAATTTGCCGCCGTTTGTTTCACTTTTCTACGCGGCACGCACGTGTTTTCGGGTGTTTTTGTTTCGAAAGCCGGCGGATGACAGCGAGCCCCTTCAGGAACGGCTCGCATGAGCGCAACATAGAACATAGAACATAGAAGCATGGTTCACACGCTACGCTTTGTGTGATGCGATTACGGAGATAAAAATTAGTTTCGTTGAACATTGAAAAGGAACAAATGAAATCGAAGTCGTCAGCCGCTTGACTCCTCAATTCCTTTTAATAATATGAACGATAATTATAGTTAAATATTAAATATTTGATATTGATATTGGCCACGTGTTTTCGGGTTTTTTTGTTTCGAAAGCCGGCGGATGACAGCGAGCCCCTTCAGGAACGGCTCGCATGAGCGCAACATAGAACATAGAACATAGAAGCATGGTTCACACGCTACGCTTTGTGTGATGCGATTACGGAGATAAAAATTAGTTTCGTTGAACATTGAAAAGGAACAAATGAAATCGAAGTCGTCAGCCGCTTGACTCCTCAATTCCTTTTAATAATATGAACGATAATTATAGTTAAATATTAAATATTTGATATTGATATTGGCCACGTGTTTTCGGGTTTTTTTGTTTCGAAAGCCGGCGGATGACAGCGAGCCCCTTCAGGAACGGCTCGCATGAGCGCAACATAGAACATAGAACATAGAAGCATGGTTCACACGCTACGCTTTGTGTGATGCGATTACGGAGATAAAAATTAGTTTCGTTGAACATTGAAAAGGAACAAATGAAATCGAAGTCGTCAGCCGCTTGACTCCTCAATTCCTTTTAATAATATGAACGATAATTATAGTTAAATATTAAATATTTGATATTGATATTGGCTACTAGATGATATACTCCTGCTCAAAATGTCCTGCATTAAGCTCTACCTTGCCTGACTGCGTGTTGTAAAAAATGTGTGATTCACACGTGCTGTTCCCTTGGCGGCCCTCTTCGTAGAACAATGCCGCCTTGACCAGCACTTCACTGGATTGTACGTTCTGCGGAGGGTTTAAGGGAATCACACGGGGAATCGAACCGTCCGGGGAACGCACGATGATACCAATTTTAATTAAAGTAACCCTGGGTGCGGCGGTCTGTTGGTTGCAGCCAAGGATAGCCGGAGGATCCTTGATGGTTGTGTTCTGATCCTGCGGTACATCGGAACCGGCCTGGGAATCAGTCGACACCTGTGTAATAGAAGAATCATCCGAACGAACGTCTTCAGTTGTGCGACGGCTAAGCGGTACCATTTCGTGGGCTTTCTCTAGCTCATTAACGTAGTGGGCTAGTCCAGCTGGAATGCGAACAGGATTGATCCTTAGCAATTTAGCAAACCTTTTTGAATGCGCGAGACCTTACTTGTGAGCAATCGGTTCTGGCCCATCTTTGCAGATGGCCTGGTCGGCACCTGATCGCTCATCCACCAGTTGCTCCATTCCGGTGGAATGGGAATGTCGATGTTGCTGGATTTAGAAGCACAATTTGTGAATCATTTTGTCTAGCTACGCATCTCACATCTCTCTCACGTTCCTTACCTAGAAACTGTTCGTGTAACAACCGGAACTGGTGCGGGAATGTTCTCCACTATCTCTCCATCATCTTCGCCATTTTCTTGCACCACCGCCACATTATCGGTGCGAGAAAAGCAAGCAAATTTCCTGAAAAATCCCAACATTACTCAAGAGCACCAGTGGAGGACAATCGAAGCACAAAAAGTGAAATAAATTCCAACGGTTACTTTGATTTGAGCAGCCGAAACGGTGGTTCTTAAGGTGCCTGGCCAGCATAGCAATTTTATGCAAACAAGCATTGAGCGTGAATTGCAAGAAAGTTCCTATTGTGGTCAGGCACCTCAACTGTCAAACACAATTTGCAACGGATGAAACTGGTGGGCACCGATACCACAAAATTCCTTCTTATCGACACGCAATAAGTTTTTGGATAGTTTTCCGAGGAAACTTTGCCGATAATTATAACGAATCACCAGCGTTTGCATCGAGAATCCAGTATCGCCCGACTGTAAATCACATACTCACGATGGATGACCAACAGCCTCGCACCGTTTCCTGGGGATTCAGCAACCCCAACGCAAAACCGCTTCCGCCGAAACCGATCCTAAAACGAAACCGTCCAGCATCTATGAAACGCAACAGTGGAGATGAAATCAGCAAGCTTGAGGTATGGACTTGTAAGGGTAGGTGCTGCTACAAGATCCTTTATCCTGTAATCCGCACTATTCTACTTCCAAACAGGAAGATCCTGCCAACGATGACTCAAAGGCGACTTGGTACACCACAAAGACGGCGACTCCGAAAACGCAGAAGAAGAAGAAGAAGAAGCAGAAGAAGAGTTTCCTCCGCAGAGTTCTAGATTTTTTCATGTGTTGTCGTTAAGGTCACGTCGGGACCACCAATCAGTCCATGCGACGCAGCGTTTAATACGAAAGCATACAAATTACTGCTGCGTTACCAAATAAATCCCACCAAAAGCAGAACGTTACTCTGCGAACTGTGTTCAAGCCATAATTTGCTGTGCATCTGTCTTTATTAGGCGCCCTCTGTCCGCATTGTTCCCATGCCCGGGAGTTGTCAGACCTCAACAGCAACAGAACCGCTTTTCCGAAACTATAACCTGCGCGTGTGCTCCACAAGGATGATCGTAACAATCAAACAATTCATTCTTAATGAATCACAGTAGGCTCGCCGCGCCGGCACGGTATGGTGGTTCACATCCGGCCCCCCGCCTTACTTTCTCCGCTAATCGGAGTGCAACGTAACGAAAAGGGGTAAAAAACATCAGGTTAAATCCTAAAAAAGTATTAACTTATACACACTGACTCTACATGCTTGCTGTGTCTCGATCCTCCTCGATTGTATGATTCTCCGAGATTCGGATTCTCGGATTCGTTTAAAAAATAAGAATACTTTCGCGATCAATGCACAATCTCCCGTGCGGCATAAAACTGCATTCGCTTACCTCGATATTGCTTCCTATTGCTTAACCACCTAAGAACAGAAACAGTGCAGAGAAACGGTGCGAAAGAAAACATCGCTTGGACAGTATTCTTCTGTGTTTAAACGTACGTAAAACTGATTGGAATGCTGCTGATTGGATTGGCTTAGCGCTAGAAACTTCTTCCTTTGCTAACTTATACACCTAACGCGACGGATTCAATTCCCTTCTCGATGGACGGAATACTTGCTCCCAGCATACTTGGACGAGTGCAGGTTGCGTGTTGCTAAGACCCTGTTGGAAGACCACAGATAGGTTTGTTTTCATTTTCTAGCAATTAGTCTACGTAAAAATTAAACAAATAATCATCTCTCTTCCCTACCCTGCCCATGCACGGTATGCTGCTCAATACGATGATAAACAATACATTGATGCTTGCTTACTGTTCCCTACACTCACGACGGCCTGTCCAACAGAACGATATGAATGGCCTAGAGAGAATAGCTTAAAGGCTATAGAACGGATGAGATTGAATTGCTTCGAGATTGTTTGGGATTCTGTGATTGCCGTTCGACCCACTTTTGCGCTCGGTATACTCGCAAGGCGATGATGGATAAGGCAACAGGTAAGAAGGCATGGGTTACAAATCACGCGGCACACAACGGGGCACACGCACTCCTCGTTCGCATCACCTCTATTTACAGTTCAGTTCGTGCGTCCCATTTTCTCGACATTTTACACGTGGTTTTTTGCTTTTAAACATTAAATGGACTACACCTCACGTCAGAGCGCCAATCAGGATGGACGCATAATTTACAATTGGCCGCAAAGCGAAACGATGGACGGAAAACGGATGGATACCACTGCTTGCTATGTATCTCATGGATAAGTAGGATGGTACTACCGCTTACACATCGGTACTGTGCGTTTGAATGCGCACCTTCTTGACGCTTCCATTGCGCTGCATCCGTGGCGATTGGTTGCCACCGGAGTAACCCGGATTGCGTATACCAAGGCCATCGTTGGTAGAGTTTGGTGGCCGCGGTTTCTTTAGGCTCGATCGCAATGGTGTCCTCGTTACCGAGCCGGACCCTATCGTCGAACCGTTCGAAACGGTCGTAACTGTCGTGTTGACCGATTGCATGCTGCCGTTCATACCGGACGGAGGATATGGTCGTCCCGATGCATCCGTTACCGAAATCCCTGCAAATAAAAGTCAAATGGACAGGCCATCACCAATTAGTGCACGCTCCTCCTGGGTTCATCAACGAGTCCTCTACTTACCGTTAGGATTGTGTGATGTTTCTCGAAAACCGGGATTGTTATAGGTCGAACCACGTGGCCGACCGTTAGAGGAAGCGTTCGAAAGCATCGTCGGATCACCTTCGGGCCGCTTCGTGAGAATACGATCGTAAACGGCTAGAGCAAGCAAACCCATCGACAGCGCCGCTACTAGGATCTGCAGATAGAAGGAGATCCCTCGTGTGATGTAGTATCCCGCTCGATCGTCGTCGGTTTGCAGGGCGAACAAGGCAGCCGCGCCAAGTGAAAGTCCTGTCGCTAGAACGGACGCCACGAGCTTCACTGTGACTAGCGCTAGGTAGCTCATACAGACACGATCACGCGACGAAATCATGGCGATCTGTATGATGCTCAGGACGCAGAATATCGCAAACAGTACACAACCACCGACAGCAAGCATACCACTGGCAAAGACCACTCCTGTTTAAGAGAGGACACATGAAGAGAAAGGGAGAGGGAGAAAGAGAGCATTAATTTAGTACACAATTCACAACAAGCAGCAAAGGGACAACCACACAATAATACGATCGTACGGGGCTTCTCGGCAAAAGACGATCGTACAATTACAAATACAAAGCCGGGCGCAATCTATCTGACCCCACGACAGGGCACACGCATTGATAAGCCGTGTTTCAATCGGTGTTTGTCCCAGCACCATCGTTCTGCTCATCAGTAAGTCAACATCCTTTGAGTGATCGTCACCATGATTCGTCTCGATTCCGTTCCCATCTGTGGGCTTTTGATTTTCCTTCTTGTGTTCATCGGCAGTGGCCAGTGTTTCTTTCTTAATCCGTATCAAAAGTTTTGGCAGCAACCGACGGTGCATGGCAGTGCTTCGAAACCGGCATCGAGCGAGCAAAGCGATCATGGATTACCGCTGTTCCTTACGCCGTACATCGAAGCAGGCAACATAACGGAGGGCCAACGGGCAGCTCGGGTGCAGCACCGTCGCATCCGGGGATTCGAGTCATACGCTGGCTTCCTCACCGTCGACAAGCGATACAACTCCAATCTCTACTTTTGGTTCTTTCCGGCGAAAACGAATGCGACCACAGCCCCACTGCTACTCTGGCTACAGGGCGGTCCTGGTGCATCGTCTCTGTTTGGACTGTTTGCGGAAAATGGGCCGTTCAGTATAAACAAGGAGCTGGTGGCCGTCCCGCGGAACCATTCCTGGTACGAAAATCACAATCTACTCTACATCGACAATCCGGTTGGGACGGGGTTTAGCTTCACGGAGCAGGAGACCGGTTACGCTCGCAACCAGGTGCAGATTGGCGAGGAGCTGTACACGGCGATAGTGCAGTTTCTGCAACTGTTTCCTCACCTTCAAAACGTACCGTTCTACATCACCGGTGAATCGTACGCCGGCAAGTACGTGCCCGCGCTCGGTTATACGATCCACCGGAAAAACACGGATCCTGCCACACCGCCCGCTCGACGCATCAATCTGGCCGGCATGGCAATCGGGAATGGGTACAGCGATCCCATTAATCAGCTCAACTACGGGGATTATCTCTACCAGCTGGGACTGATCGATGCCAATGCGCTGGAACGCTTCGAGCAGGACGAACAAACCGTCGCCGAGTGCATAGCCAAGGGTAACTATCAGTGTGCCTTCGACGTGATGGATGAGCTACTCGATGGCGACGCTAATGTCGGCCAATCGTTCTTCCGTAACGTGAGCGGCTTCGAGCTGTATTACAACTATCTGCATCCAGTAGCCACTGCCGAGGAAATGTTCCAACAGTTGAATCTGGTTGCTTTCCTCAATCTCGACGAAACCCGTCCGGCTTTACACGTCGGCGATCTGCCGTTCCATGATCTGGACACGGACAACAAGGTAGCGCGTTATCTAGAAGAGGACGTGTTTCAAAGTGTCGCGCCCTGGATCTCGGAGTTGCTTGAACACGGTTACCGTATACTCTTTTACAACGGTCAGCTGGATATCATCTGCGCTTATCCGATGATGGTAAACTACCTGCAGATGCTGCAGTTCAATGGTGCGCACTACTATCGCCAGGTACCGAGGGGCATCCTTACGATCGACGGCGAAACGGCCGGTTATTTTAAGCTAGCCTATGCGTTGACCGAAGTCCTTGTGCGCGATGCCGGTCATATGGTACCGCGCGATCAGCCCAAGTGGGCCCATCGAATCATCACCAGCTTTACTCATCCGGTGCACGGAAAACATAACTTCGAATCCGGTTTGTAACGTTTTCTGCACAGTACAGTTGCATGCATCATAAAGCAATAAATGAAGTTCGAGCCTACGACATCTTAAAATCAAACTTTCAATCGTTCTTTGTCCGCCCCGCTACTTACCTAGTGGTCGAAAGCGACCAACGTCACCGCATCGTTCTCGGTAGCTCAGCACTTGACACTTTTGCCATGGTCCAAAGTACCCTCGATCCTCTGTATCGTGTACGATGGTGAGAAAAGAAGATAAAGCTCCAGTTAGTGATGTGATGGTACGTGAAAGGGCAATTCCAAGGGCTCCTCGCGAGTAAACTGACCTACTCCCGAACGGCCTTCATAGTACGCCCAGACGGGCACGCCGACAGCCGTCGCGCTGATGACCAGACAGAGGAATCCTAGTGCGGTCACTAGCACGGCATAGATATTCGGTTTAATTCCCGCCATAATGGGGAAGGGGTTGCTTTTGCTGTTGCTGATGGTGCTGCTGCTGCTGCTGATGGTGTCGGGAGTGGTGTTTGCGGACACGCGACTGCTGCTGGCGCATCTCGCGCACTACGATTTGTCACCTTCGCCGCCGTCTCGGCCTGTACTCTCGCTATTTTTCACCCCCCCCCCCCTTTTTCTCTCCTTCTCTCCGTCTATTGGTCCACGGTTTCCGATGCGTCTGAAGTGCAAGTGAAAGCCTTCGCCGCTATCACCACGCGTCCACGTCTAATCGTGACGACCCTCAATGACCGGCCAGACAGCTTATTTTTTTTTCAAGTTCGATGAGCCGAAGCCGGGTTCTACCCGCTGGTGATAATCACTCTACTCTCTGCGTCTCAGACATCGTCTCCCCTACCGATCGTGTTTCTGTTTTTCTTTACGCACCGGAACTGTCGGAAAAGGAGCTGCAAAGGAGAGAAAGCAAAAGAAATGAATCAATTAACTTAGCGATGGGTCGAGTGATGGGCGACGAGCTGGCGGCACAGCACGGACTAGGAATCGTTGATGAGTTGTGCGCGTGCCGCCTCGAATTGGCTACTGTGGACTTGATTTTGCGAGTAGCTGTCCCCTGGTTCGCACCAAGCAGCAATTTAGGAAAGTAATTAAAATTCCTTTCCCAAAGATGCACCGGGGCTGCACATACGCAGTTGTGTGATGAATTGATGATGACAATCTGAAATGTTTAATCTTCTTCTTTATAAAAGTGTGATCTTTGCTCGCTTTACTGCTGCTAAACGTGGCCGGCAATGCGGTAAGTGAAGGGGACATTTCGAGATAAGAAGTAGTAGCGCTCATTGTTTAGTTAACGGCGAGGGGGTCTTCAATTTACTGCTGCAGGTGATGAGCGGTGACCAGTGGCCTACTTGGACCTTCGAAAAATTGCCGTTGCCCCTTAAATGTCGGTTGCTGGGAAAGGACGGTGGTAATATGAGAACGAAGTGGGCCGCCTACACCGGCAAACAACACCGGTCTCACACGGCCAACCGGTCGGTAGGTTTTTTCTTCTTCTCTGCTACACCGCACAATTTAACACTCTCCCGGGCCAGGCTGCGGAATAGAGGGTTCGCGCGCGACGCCCTTCGCGTTGATGAAATATCATCCCCGCTAGAGTCTTCTCTAGGTATCTAGGCCTTGGTGACGTTAAGTAAAAACGTACGTATTACTTCACTACGGACTAAACACTGACCTAGCACAGCCACGGCCAGCTGTGGTGAGAAGAGGGCATGTCGCAAAAGCAATTATCCGCTACCATACTGAACGTGCCAGTCCCATATCCAACCCACGTGCACTGGAATACACATGTTGGATGGATGAATTTTGTTTGTTCCCCCTGTTGCCGGAGCCGAACGCACGTTTAGAGATGATCAAATTCGATTACGCAATCCCAACGAAACAGAACGGCGAATACATTAGTTACGCTGCGGTTACGCGGGTCTAGAATAAATTAAGAACACTTCTGCCATTTGCTACTCGCTGCTGGCTGCTAGAAATCTCACCTCAACCTGTTGCGTGTGCTTTGGCCACTGTGTTGTTGCACCATATTTTGTTTAATATTCTAGAGTGCCAAGAACGGCAGCCATTCGACCGTCCGTTTGGTGAGCATTTGTTTCCGCTAACGAGTCTAGGAAATACGGCCTCGTCATCTGCTACTTACAGACGCAATAGTTCCCTCTTTCTAGTCTCCTGGGATTGGTTGTACTTTAATACCAGCCAGCTTAGTACTCCCGCGTTCACTTACCGACCCCTTTCCCGCACTCAGAGGGGCACTGGAATTGTATGCCCTCGGACTCGGATTGCCAATGCATTCTTCTCATAGAAGCAGTGGTGGCATTGGTGGTGGTTAGAACAAACTGTGCAAAAGGAAGATTGCACGGCGCAATAATGGCGATGGAAAGGGTGGTGACACCGGGCGGTCATGGTTGTTGTGTTGGCGTTGTGGGATTTTGTGGTTTTCTCATTAGAATATCCGTCTGCTGAGCGCGCTCGCGACACCGACGGTGAGGCAGTATAGGTTCGTGACACACGCAACCGCCAGTTCCCGATGGGAGTTCCCGTTGATTAAAAAGCTACATTGTTGGTTGGCCTTTGGGGTTCAATTTCCTTGTTGCTTCGCTCACAGCACACCACACCAGCGGTGAGCTACCGCGTTGCCCGCTGGTGGGATGGTCAAGAATATAGGTCAGATGGTTGATTGTGGTGTTATTGATTTTTGTTCCTCACTTGAAGATGCATACCATCCAGCGAGGGAAAATGGGTCACACAAAGAAAGAACCCCTCGACCAACCTCGATAATATCATCGGGAATCAGAATTGACCTTTATAAAACAACGCTTTAGCAATCCATGGCGTGCTAAGTGATTCAATCGATTTCCTACTCGAGCATATCTCTCGCACGCGTCACAAACTGGATGGCAGGCAACGTGATCGAGCCGTGATCTAGCAAGCTCTGGTACCCAGGGCGAGTGGTCCGTGGCGCTGTTGTAGCTTATCATGTAAATTTTAGGGAAACTGAAACCTACCGAAATGGACATTCTATTTATAAAAATCGCCGCCATTCTGACCGGTACAAGCCAGCTACAAGTCGGTTGGAACACGATCAAACGTTTGATATGCTGTGGAAAATCATTGGAATGGAAGTAAAGAAGGCAGACGGGGAAAACCGCATAGCGCCACAACCATAACACTATCCATCTCATGTGGAAATTAATTTATAGGGAAATGGCAAAACATTTCCAATCTTGCCTTGCGATGTTGATGCTGCACATGATTAGCTATTTGGCGCAAATCATAGCAGCCATCGAAAAGAAAACATGGCCAGGAAATGAGTTTCTTTCATCGCGATGAGATGGTCGGCGATGAGACTCTATTTGCCTTCCCACGGCACTAGGTTGTCTGTGTTGGACTTTTCTGTCGAGCAGAGATACCAAAATGTGGAAGATACGAAGAACGTTTGCAAAATTATTTGAAGCAAACGCCGTACCGCTGAGCAGCAGCAGCAGCAGCAGCCCCATAACAGATGCAAAACTGGTGCACTTACCCGAAAGCATAACGGGTCACCACCGCACCACGTTTCTCCCGTTAGACCAGCGTTTTCCGTCAAGATCAAGGCTTCAAGAAGAGAGTTGGATGGTTGAATAGATCAATCGAGCGAGGACCATCGAAAATCGTTCGCGAACAGCAAGCGAGCGAACGAACGAAACGGTGCTTCTAATGCTGCCAACGGGCGTGTAATGCGTGAAGGCACCTCCTCCCACCACCATCATCATCATCATCATCACCTGAAGCACTAGAAGTTGGCCACGGTGAATTCAGGGTTCGAGCATCGTCGTCGTCGTCGTCGTCGTCGTCGACCAGGCAGGCGTACAGACGGCAGAAACTGGACTACACAACGACGTAGCCCGGTCTGGGACCACCCCATCATCACACCATTAGCCACCAGGGTCTCACCAGTATAGGAAGGCATTTAGTTCATCCGGTGTCCGTTGTGCGACGGTCGCGGATCGATCGGTGGTCATAGCACAGCACAGTTTCACTTCCGTTAGCCCCACACCCATGGGAGTGTATGTGTATATTTGTGTGACTAACGGAGGCCCACCCTTCTCCTCAGGGGATGCGATTGCATGCGTGTCTAATATTGCGTGATGGTTCGTGCGAAACGTTTGCATATGCGTGCTGCTCGCTGCTGTTATCGATCTCTTTGGTATGCCCAAAGGGAAGGCCGCCGCACCTCGGCCACGGATCTACTTGAAACAGAATCTCATGCCCACCACTCCCAAGAAACTCCGATAGGCCGACCAGAGAAGGTCATCTCGTTGGCATCGGGCCATCATCATCATCGCCATCAGCAGCGTATCATCGTGATCATCTTTCAACGCGTCGCATACGATCGCATGGTAATGCAAATACGAAACAGATGAGCTACGATCGAAGAACCACTCTCGCGTATCCTCCCCCCCCCCAAAACGGGTGGCGTTGCTTCATGGAGCGGTGCGGAGCTCCAGCGATCGATCATTCTCGGATGCATAACTCCACCATCTCATCCCCCCCCCCCCCCAACACGCACACAATGGCAACTGATGAAATCTGTGATTTGTGTATCATCTATCGCGGTCCGCGGTAACGAAGTTGACACGGGCATCATCATCGTTGACCGGCTGGCTGGCTGGCTGGGGTGCTGAGACCGAACGAGCAGTAGCCCATCTCAACCATACCGCACACCCCGCTAATGCAATTGTGCCGCAATCAAGCGTTCCACATCTGGTTTTTTTTTGCATTTTTTCGACAAAGTAGGCCGAGGTGGAATGTGTGAGGGAGTCGTGTCGCTGTCTGTCTGGGTCTGTCGCTCCGGCTCCGGCTGCTGCTGGTGGTGCACGACACTGGTGCAACGCCAAAAAGCAAGTTGAATTCTGATAGACTACCCGCAGATGCAGTGTGCTGGTGCAGCGCTCACGTTTTTATCATTTAAAAAAGGGTCCAAGGGTGGCCCGGACTTTGTGTGAAGTGAAATGATGATTTCCCACTTTTCCCGGCTGAAATTTAACGTTGAACCGGCCCCACCTTTTGCAGTGGAAACGTGGCGCGCTGAACTAAGCACCGTCTAAACTGTGCAGCGAACCGTGACCACGCAACAGCAGCAACAGTTGATGCGCCTAACTATGCGGAAGCACGCTTTTACAAACGAATTATCGACATTCACTTTGCCGCTTCGCTGCAACAACGCATGCATCGTAGTTGGCCGTGACAAAATGGAGTGGAGTGGAGGGAGGATCCGGTGCGGTCTACTCCGTGACCGTGATTCATCCGTCGTCGGTGAGTAAACCGGCAGTTCCTTCGCTGCGGTGGCAATTTGGGCAAGATTGTAAAAGACGAAAAGCGTCGTTGAGAGCCTTCCGTGGCAAGCGGGGCACGGTGCGGTCACATGCAAAAATACGTGCACGCCGAAGGAGACGACTCCGTCATCTCGATGCACGTGAGATGGATACCAAGACGGCGGCGAACGAGCTGATCATCGCGCCGCAGCACAAACACCACTATAACCCCTCCGAACGTGGTAAAAAAAAATCGCAATCGCATCGCATTTTCGCAGCATGCTCGGATGCATTTTGCTACAGGAAAAACGGTTCTCACGGGCCCCCCGGCACCACACCGATTGTCCGATTGAACCACCGGCCGGGCCGGTAGTTGGGTTTTTCCAAGCTGATGATAGAAATCAAAAGTTTCATCTTCTGGCCAACTTCCTGTTTTTCACGGATGCGGTGCGTGCGGTTCGGAAAAAAGGCATCCGAGGGAAAATAGACGGAAACCTAGGAGTCAGATAGCGCCACTTTCCCATCATTTCACGTAGCTGAACGGACGGTCCGCGAGAGGAGAGGTTGAATGTTTTCGCCCGAAAGAAGGTAAAAGGGTGGCAGAAATATGCTGAGAAAGGTGGTTTTTCATTTCAACACCCAGAATGGCTGTTGGCGCTTCAGGGGAAAGCAGACAGTTGAGCAAGGTTAGCCGCGGCAGGAGGGAGGCAAAAGAAAACACGAAAACAAATCCCCAACAATAGGATTGGCCTCTTACCGACCGGCCGACCGGCACCACCGGTTTATCTAAACGCCCCATTCTACAAGACAGCTTAATTAACTAATTCGCGCGCGTTGCTGCGACTGGTTGATCTATGCACTTTCCCGGTGGCCAATCCCGTGAATCGCAGATTCAGTGCCCTTTAAAATCGCCATCAACGAGCAGCAACGAAACCATGGCAACGGACGGTGGTTGTGTGGTTGCTGGCGTGATTGTGGCACAGTTTCGATGGCGGTAGTTGGTCTTCCGTTTCGTTTGGATTCCGGTTTGCGCGTAAACGGGATTGGGCGTCCCCTGTCCGTCCGGGGCGATGCAGAACTACGGCGGGGCAAGATTCCTCCTGCTGGATAAAAAGCGTCCCCCTGGTGCTGTTGTTGGCTTGGAGGTCGGAGAAATCGATTTGCATAAACGGCGGGCCCTACTCATAAACACACTCACTCACGTATGACGAGACCCACGGGGTCCGGGGGGATGGGTGGCCGGTGGTGTGAAGAGCGGCCGCGTGTCCACCAACCCCACCTTCGGCCATCAGACGTCACGTGCACCCTCATCCCCCTGGAGAAACACGTCACACAAGTTTTGTTGTTTCGTTGGGAGGTACCTACCGCGCACCACTCCTCATCACCACCACCACCACCACCTTCCTCTCCCTTATCCACCGTGGATGAAGGGCACAGGTAAAATTAAAAGCCAAGAAAACAAACTCGCGCGTTGCTGAGGAGAGGTGGTCGTCGCTTTCGCTGAACCATCACGCAATTCACGCACCCGCCGTCTCTCTCTCTCTCTCTGTTTCCATGTGGCTCTCTCTGTTGTTCCTGTGGCTTCTGCGACAACAAACGGTGACTTCTTCATGCTGCCACAGCTACCACATTCCACTGCACCCACTTAGCCCACCCACAAACCACAAGGTTCTGGTTTCCACGCGCATTTCCCAAACAAAATGTTGCCGCGTTACACACTGGGAATGGGGATGGGGAGTGCTGGAGTACGCGGATTATGACGCGACCACAGGCCAACAGCATTCCGGTTTGGCTACTTTTCTTACGTTTTTCTATCTTTTCTTCTCTTCTCCACTGTGATCGCTAGCTAGATGATCTCGCTTCACACTTCCTACACATTCCACCTCCCTTTTTTCCATGGGAGTAGCGCACGCATGTTTCACTTCCGACCGCCCCCGGGGAGAAACCGTTTGCACAGGTGTTCTTCCGCGCGGGGTGTTTCCACCTGCTTTCTTTCACCCGCGAGGCTTGCTCGGACCTTGGAATTTCACTCGACACTCGGCCAGGCACCTCGTTTCTGTGATCTCACCACACCAGCTCTTGGCTTCATTTAAATTTGTCACGCCGGGCGTCGTCGTTCGGTTATGTTTGATTTTCCGTTTTACGCACTTACCCCACCAACCACCCCCCTTTCCGGTGCACTAAATTTTAAGATCCACCGCACGAGCACGAGAAACCACCTGAATAAAGCGCTGGTAGGCCGAGCAGCCCCTCCACTCGCTGAGCTCGCTTTCTTTCTTTCTACCTTTGCATCCCGCAAGAACCGCTGGGGGGTCCCAATAGAACCCGCGATCGAGAGCGCAAACACGCACCCCACAAAGGCACAAACACGCACACTATCAGCGGCGATTCACCTTTCCAGGTGTTGGTGTTGGAGCCCGCGGAACGCGGAACGCGCAGCACCGCGATCTATGTGGGTTGGACCCCCGTTTGGGGGCGAACATTCCGTTTCCGAAAGGGGGTTGTTTTTTGAAAATTTCAATTAAACTCCATCTTCACTTACTAGCACAGGGTAACCGGCTACTATGTTACAACAATGCAACACTGACCTGAATCACGGGAAGCGTATTTATCAACGGCGGAGTACGATTTTCGCGGTGGAGCTCTTGGAGTCTGCTGGAGCTGTGGAATCCTACTGGCGCAAGTGCTGTCGCGGAGAGGGGAGAGCTTCAACCAGGCTGGACCTAAACGCCTTCGATCGGGCCGCTGTGCCACCCTGTGGCAGAATGACGCATCGAATGTCAAATTCCCGGCGCTGAATAAAAAAAAAGTTTGTTTTGTCCGCGAGGAGTTTCTGCATGATCACATTTTCCAGTTAAAACTCGCGTGTAATCGGCCTTCAAATCCACAAATATGGACGATCCAGAGCTCGAGGCGATCCGCCAGCAACGTTTGCAGCAGATGCAGGTATACACCGAACTTTCCTCGCAGGGGAAACCCTCCTTTCCTCGTCTTTTGGGAGCCGCAAAGGGCGACATGTCCAATCTGCGTCGATTTTCTGCTATATTTAGTGAACTGTCTCACCCACAAGTCTGCCTCCAAGGGGTGACGGGAGAACAATGATCAAATTAATTTCCTCCATCCTTTCCATCTTCCCACAGGGCTCCAATCCGGAGCAACAGAAGGCCCAGCAGGAACAGCGGCAGGCACAGGAAGAGATGAAGAATTCGATGCTAGTTCAGCTGCTGGATCAGGATGCACGTGCCCGATTGAATACGCTTAAGCTGAGCAAACCGGAGAAAGCACAGATGGTGGAGGGCATGATCATTCGGATGGCCCAAATGGGACAGATCGGAGGGCGGCTGGACGACGCCAGTCTGGTGAAGCTACTGGAGAGTCTTAACCAACAGATGCCTCGAAGCAATTCTACCGTCAAGTTCGATCGACGCCGAGCAGCTATGGATTCCGATGATGACGATGATGATTATGGTATATGAAAAGGCCCCCGTTGAGAGTGATCACCTTCCTTCACCCACGCTCCGTGTCATCTTGTGTGTTCGCTTAGCTGAATAAAAGAAAGCAACAAATACTCTCTCAACACGAGTGGGGGGTGGTTGGATTAAAAATGAGGATTTTCTCTCCTGATTCATTGATTTCGTTTCGGCTAAAAAGAAGGAGGTAACGTTCTAATTGAACATACAGATAGACGCAGACAAACACACGCACATACACTTAACACCGTACTTGGCCAGAGGGTGTACCGTTAGTTGAGGGAAAGTAAAATGGCTCTAAAACGATACTGAAATCGTGAGAAATGGTTTGACTAGAAAAAGCGACCTCCTATTTCCCCTGAAAAGGGTCGCCGGACCAGGCGACGGAATGTCGTCTCGCTCGTTCTCCGCGACACCGCCGAGCGTTCCGCTTACTCCTTCTTCTCGTGTCGTTGCTCGGCCTCCGTATCCTCTTCCTCGGCGTCCAGGATATCGGCACAACAGATCGAGTACATGATGAGCGAAAGGAAGCCCAGCGGAAGACCGAACAGGACCGTGGTCAGCACGGGATTGCCGATCCACATCTCGGCCAGCGAGGTTTTCGCCTCGAACCAAGCCCGATAGATGCGCACCGGCAGCGAATTTCCACCGAATGTCGGTGCCGTTTGATTGTGGATGCTGTCGAGGAAGATTTCGATCGCCTCGGGCGTCAACTGCAACGGATCGTCCTCCGGAATGTGGTGCTCGTTGGTGGTGGCATTCAGCACGATCAGGTGCGGCGTCGGCAAACTGTCCATCGCAATGGATCGCGCAAGTTCCGGATTACCGACCCAACCGAACTGGAAATGGCCATGGTACTTGTGTTTGTTTTTGTGTACAAATATTTCCACCATATCCCGGAACTCCTGTTCGTGGGCCGCGATCTCGCTCAGTTTGTTCTCCTCGACCACCGCCAGCACGAGGTACTTTTTCGTCTGCACCAGATGGTAAAGGTTACTGCGAGATATCTTCGGGAAAGTGGCAAACCGTTCCTCGTTCACCCACCGGAACAAGCTTTCGTTCAGATGGGCCGGTTCTATGCGCTCAAAGTTGTCCGAGTACGGGAAGTAGTAGTGACTTCGCTCCTTGTATACCAGCGCAGCAGGCGCTGTGTCGACATCGAAGTGGCGCTTGGCGATCTCCACCGATGTGGCGTAGAAGTAACCGTGAGCCTGGTAGGATTCGGCTGCACTGTAAAACACATCCCACAGCAACCCGGACTGTTTGCCGACGTACGTGAAGAAGATCGGATTGTTCGATTTGAGAATGTCGATACTGTCCGGTCGCGTGACGAGCTGTACCGGTGGTCCCGACATCCGATTTACGAAGTGGAGCAATTCCTCCTTCGACCGATCACCATTGTACACGTACTCGTACGGACCTTTCACACTGTCCGGAGGAGAAAAGCAAACATCGGAATCCATAAGTTATGCACCCTGCTGGGTGTGGTCAAAGCGTGGAAAGCCGGAAACTTACAATATAATCGTAGGATAAGCGTTCACTTTGAACTGTTGTGCAACGGCCGTAAAGCGGGTACAATCGACACGCCCGACGCGGATGTTGGTGTTGTAGAGGGCTTGTGCCACCAGTGCCCACACCGGTTCCAGTTTTTTGCAGTGGGCACACCACGGAGCGTAGAACATCACGAACCACTGGCCCTCATTCCGCACGTCCAGGAACCGATCGCTGAGCTCCAGAACTCTCGATCCCTTCACCAGGCTAAGAAAAACTGTATCCAGGGGAGGAGAGTAATTAGATTAAATTGCACCAGCACCAGGCGATTCTTGGGCGAACGAACTTACAAAACAGCAAAATAAACAACTTCCACACGCTCAACATTTTGGAGCCGTTTTTGCCCGAATGGCTGCTTCGACACTTTTAGGCGAGGTAGATTCTTCAATTGCGACTCCAGCAACACAGCATACCGCAAAAGCGACCACCCGGAAAAGCTGTTTTCTAGGCGAAAACGTTGCAAAATTCCGAGGCCAAAGCAATCGAGACGAAGATCCAGAAAATCCTGCCTCTGGGAAAAAAATCCTGTGCCCATGCAGCCGTTTGTTGTTTTTCGCTTCGCAAACAAAATATGACGAAAAAAGTGTTTTAAGTTCGGATGCGGCTTAAAGTGTAGCTAACTGAGCTTAAACCGTAAATCCTAGTCTTCCACGTTACCTCTAGTGGGTGGTATCGCAACGGGTGAACGGGTACAATTGCTCGCCGCAAAAAAGGCAAAATGTCTCCCTCCGAAACATCCGCCTGTGAGGGTAAGTTGGCAAGCATTCCTGATCCCGCTGTTTCGTAAGTTGGCTAGCGATTCTGATCCCGCTTTTTCCCCACCGCAGATCTCAAGGCTTTCGAGAGGAGACTTACCGAGGTGATTGCCTGCCTTCAGCCACCCACCCTCCGGTGGAGGTGTAAGTTGCTAGTGCCGGTGTTGGCCGAACCGAACCGAATCATCATTTGTGTCTTCTGGTTTTCGTTGCAGTGCTGCTGGGAGTCACGTCGCTCGTTACTTTTGTCGGTGCATTCTACTGGCTGACGGATCCGCGCACTTCGATCGTGCCACTGATTGAATCGCTTTTGAATCATTCAATCTTCACGATATCCACTATCGTGCTCTGTAAGTGAGCGAGTAGCCTGTGAACGGCAACGGGGAAGATTTTGCTTATCGTATGCCTCTTATCATCTTTCCAGTGCTCCTGTTCGTGTTTGGCATACACAAGCTCGTCATAGCACCGCAGATCATCACGTCGCGAACGAGGAACGTGCTGGCCGAGTTCAACATGTCCTGTGATGAAACCGGCAAGCTTATAGTGCGTCCCCGTCCAACCAATAACTCACGCTACATGGACCTGAGTTAAGTCATCCTCGCCACACTTGGCTTCCTAGCGTTGCTTGCTTGCTCCTGCTTCTCTGCCTGCGGCCACCGGTTCGACGTGGATTATGTAAATAGGACTAAACCGTGCTTACTTCCCAGCATTTTATTTTTTGTCATCGTACCACCTTGTATTTAACATTTCATTATGTTTTCGCGCAGTGTTCTGAGGCTTTATTATCTTCAATTCCGGGTCCCAGCAGGATATGTGAAGGGACCTCAATAAAAGATCCACTCCCCATACACGCAGCGGCGATCTATTTTTTGAACGTATTTAGTATGATGTCCCGGTAGGTGAAGTTGGTGCACACGTCGATCTGAGAGGAAGCGCCAGCGATGGACATAATTTTGTACGGGCTGGTCTGCAGCGCTACACTGTACACGGAGGGACCGGATATCGGAATCTCGGCTGTTATGTCTCCGTTAAAGTTAAACTGGCAAAGCGTGGGCCCATCACCTCCCGCGTAAATAACATCGTCAATGAAGCCGGACACGTGGACGCGATCGGGATAGTTGAAGTCTACCGTACATTCGAGCGATCGCAGGTGCCACATGGAAAACCGTGGTCCTCCACCGCACACGAACCAATCTTCCGTTAGCGATAC
>NC_064878.1:51058548-51066048 GCF_943734665.1 Anopheles aquasalis | reverse complement strand
CTCTCCAGCATGTGTTTGCTAGAGATCCCTCTCAACAGGCCGTGTGCAGCGGTATGTGTGTGTTTGCGTGTGCCAGTGTCACACCTTCACACCGTCAAAGTATGCCGAGATTTCCACGGAAAATGGAAAATCCAAATTTCATTTCATCCTGTCCGAAATGCGCCAGCGGCCGACGACGAAACGCATGGCACCAGCGGCAGCAGTCTATAAAATTGTGAGTTATTTTTGGGGCGTTGTCCTCCTCCGGGGCGCAGCAGAACGGTCCCCCCCTCTCCTCGTAACGGGACCATTCTAATTATAAATAGTGCGTGCGTGTTACGCCGTACCACGTGCCTGTGTGCGCGTGTGTTTGAATGAGAAAGATCTAGCTTTTCCGAGAACCATCATTAAACACATACACCGGGCGGTTGCGTTCCGATGACGAACCGATACGTTGGCCCGCTCGGTGGAAAGCGCGATGGAAAAACTTGCACTTCCTGCCCGCGCCTCGCGTGAAATTCGCGCTCAGGAAATCACAGCGGTTCGGTGGTGGATTTCTCGCGCCACCACGACGACGACGGACGGAGCTACTCGGAGCGAAACCACGGAACGCCTGTTTTCGGTCGGGGTTCTTTTATTGATTTTTCCATTCCCACTCACTCCCTTCTCGACGCTGTGTTAAGTGAGGGGAGTGTGTCTGCTTAGGGAGAACACAACCGGGCGGGCTGTTCATCGGATTCGTACGGCAGCGTGGTACGTGAGGGAATATTAAACTGCGGAAATGGCTACTCGTCGCATGCTGGCAGTTCGGTGACCCGGCCAGAGGCGAGTAGTAGGAGTCGACAGGTTCCCGGATGTCTGGACGTCAGCCTGCCCGGCCGGGCCGACCACGGCCTAGTGTAATAATTCACCACGAAAGCAAGTGCTTCGGGCTGGTAGCATGGTTAAGAACGTTCCTTCTTCTCGGGTTTTGTACCGTTGCTGTTTGTGTTTAATTTATTCGAGAAAGCCCAAAACACAGAGCGGAGTTCAAGAATTGTGGTGCACTGGGGTTTGATGCTACACTCACCACGGGAAAGCAGTCGTCGCGACACGCTAATCTTATCATGCCGAAGCCGATTAGCGCTGGTGTGGCGCGCCACTCGACAACGATCCATCCCAGACACAACAACACGCACGGGCCTCGAGCAGCGAAAGATGCTCTGCATGGCGGTGGAAAGAGAATATAAAAAAGTAATAATCTGCAAAGTGTCACCACCAAATTGCGCGTCCCCCTCTAAACGAAGCGCGTAAAGTGCAACGTTCCTCGCGATGTAACGGACGGGGCACGCTGGCAGCGCAGGATACGACCGATTATCCCATCTAGTTGTCCCGATGTGAACGAGACGGATCCCCCCGCGGATCATCATCTAGTCAACCAGTCAGTCCGTCAGTTGGCTGTTTTCGCTCAAGTAGGCCTAGATGCACGTCACTTGAGAGAGTTCGTTCGTCGCTGTTGGGGCGAGTCGAGCTTTCGCATGGTTTGCTAAATGGAATGGATCAACAGCAGGGGACGGAGACTCTCCCCTCTCGGACGCCGAAGAGTCCGATCCGTCGATGCGGTGTGTCGTCCGCATCCGCATGCTTCAAGACCGACCGCCGCCGATCGTGGAAAGTGGATTTATTTAGCATTTTTACGCCAAACAAACCTCTCGTATCATCATCATCATCATCATCATCAACAAGCACCACGGTCTCGTGTCATCGTCATCGAGGAGGCAGTCGTGGTGCGGGGTGGAACGCTCGTCCGGGTCTGCTGATGAGCGTCGTTTGATCTAAAATAGACGATGATGTGAGATTGATGCTCGTTAAAATGGTCCGGTCCCGGCCTGCAATCTGCGCTTTGCGCGATGGCACGTTGGCTCTACACAGCACACCCGTCACCCATCGCGACGTAAAGACGCAGCACAAAAAAGAAGAAACCGGAACGGAAAAGGCCAGAAACCACAGAAAGCGAAAAGGAAACACATCCGACATGATAATGGTGTGCAGGACGCAGGGGGTAGCCTGCAGTGATGCAATTTTCCCACCGGGAATGCTGTCGCTTTTCGTTAAAAACGCAGAAAGAAGCCCCACACATGACGGCAGGCCTCGCCCGCTGCTGCTGTCCGTTTGATGTGGCTTCCTCGGGCGGCGAAAGACCTGTTCCCCACCAGGCCCGGTCTCGAAGAAACGATCAGAATGCGATCGCAAGTGCGTAAAGCGGATGCCGCTGTTGATGATGATGATGGTGATGGGCGGTGAGTGAAGGGCCTGAAATACTGCGTGGTCTGCGTTGACTTTCTTCGACGCTCGGCTGGCTGGCGGTCTGTAATAACAATCAACAACACCTCTCCTGACGTGCTCACAAAGCGGACCAGACAGAGCCGGTTTGACTACGGCGCTTGTCATAATGCCGAGAGTGAGTGGAATGCTGCGAAAGGAAGGGAAGGTTCATTAGCCCTTTTGCTTCGTTTCAGTCGGTGCCGGTGGCCGGTGTGCCCTTGGTCGTCGTGATAGATTTTCAATTAGACCCGGCCTCATTCACGCCATTCTGGAGTGAGCGGGCCGTGTAATGAATGAAGAGCGCATCGGCTCCGAAATGTGGCTAAACCGGAAAGTCTACCCTCGTCATAAATCGATCAACATCGCAGTCCAGTCGCTAGTCGATTGCTGAGCAGTACTTTAGCATAGGCGCACTAACAGCAACGGGCTGTAGTTGTTGTGCTCGTTGATTAATAACGGGCTTTAGCACTGTAGTAGATTCATATTTTTTTGCTTCGTAGAATTCATGATCGTGAAACGGGGTGTGTGCGCTGTAAGGTACTTATAGTTGCAGAAGCACAACACTTCGATTGACCCAGTTCCGTGGTCATCGAGCCATGTTTACGTTTCGCTCGCAAAAGGAACGAATGGAAGGTGATACCATAAAGCGATCCAATTACACACCAGCGCTACCGTAGATGGCCTAGAAAAAGGTCCCTGGTTACGCGGAACCAGCGGCAAATGTGATGATGTGCCTAGGTGTTTAAGCAAATTTCGTTCAACTGCAAACAAAGGGAAATGGATGTGCGTCCCTCATGTTGCTTGCTGCTGCTGCTTTTACTGTCCGATTGAATGACGAAGCACGTGTGTGCGCGCGCACGCGCGTTCATATTATTCCCTAGCATAACCCGGTGGCAGGGGGAGAGAATATGTATTTTTATAGAGAGTAGTGGCAGCGGGAGTGGTGCTGCTTTCCCTCACAAAATAAATAGAGCATAATAAACAAACATATTATGCCAGCGGAATGGAATCTCCCGAAAAAAAGCACCCTCGCCGCTAGCAGCGCGTTTGCTCCCCTTCCTGAGGTTGATCATCATTAAAACACAAAACACTGGCACCGGCACCGGCACCGGGTTCTGTGTGGTGATCTTCGGTCTGATGAAGTTGATTGATGAAGTTTGTCACTGTCAGCTGACTGCTGCGAGCCGGCCGCGTGCATGCACCTCCCGCTGACTGAACTTCCTGTCTTCTGGCTCACCTCGCATTCCTAGCCGTGTGTTTTGTTTTTTTTCTTTTGCCTTTCAAGTTTCGTTTACGGAATTCATTTCCACTTTTCGTAAGTTCAACGCTTAGTTTGTCTGTTTACGGCCCGGGGGAATATTAGTTACATGGTTGGTGGAGCACACGAGCCCCACGATAGCACAATGGACTCTTTCTCTGATGATCACCTTCTTTTCACGCATCAGGAACGCGCAGCACACATGAACCACTGGGAGTTGGGAGTAGTAAAAATCGTGATTTTTTTGTGGCTCTTTTGCACAAATTTCTCCCAATTAGAAAGCTCCCCAGTCGCTGGAAATTGTGTGTAGCAAAAGAAGAAAAAAAAACAGGACAACAAAAAATGGCAGGAACACGCTCGCACGCTCCCCATTGGTGGAACGGAGCGTGTGGAAAAGAGTGACAAAGCAATTAGAGGATTGAGTTAATTTAATAATGACTTTCGACGCCCGTGTAATCTTGGCTCGCTTATCGACTTTATTGTAGCAGAACGTTACCACTATCCGCGCGCATCAGCCGCCTTGTCCGGTCTGGGGATGCGTGCGATGGATGGACTGCTTCTTACGCTGTGCTCCAAGATATCAATCTACAGACTTACGGTCAAACTACGTTTAATGGTTCCTAGCGGTGTAGCAAGCCAGTCTCGCAGCGCTCGTTGCCCTCTCATATGCTGGCTTGTGGCTTTTGAAGTTTCGAATCGTGCATCATGGTTGCCATGGAAAATGGGGGGCAAATTTGTGGGTAACCGGACCAACATCACTCAACCTCGCTTTCCATTGATACAAAGGGCAGCTGGCACAAGAAAGTAAAGAGGCCAGCCACTTGGTGGCCACAGAAGAAGAGTAGTAGCAACCGACCGACACCGGACCGGCGCGGTCGAAGAGTTTTCAAAGTTTGATCGTTGCAACGGGAATCCAGTTAACCTTTACCCAGCTTACCGGGATTGTTTGAGGATGATCTCATTGCGGTGGTGGCTGCCGGCCAACGGATCGACGATCGATCTAACAAACAGGCCACGGTGAGTTTCGGATTCGAAGTCGTCGAAATCGGTTCCGCAGTAGTCCCGCAGTTGGATTAGTGCTTGACGGTTGGCGTTCTTGTCCCAGCTTAAGGGAATGGGCTGCCCCCGTCTTTAATTGAAGCTCGTTAACGGGGTGCGCCAGGGGGAACACGAACCCTCTAGCGCGCACGCCCGGCCAGTGAAGCGATTGAGAGACCGGGCGGGGATTCGTTCCGTTGCCCCACGATGGCTGGCGTTGTCCAAGTGCGCCGAGCGTGTTTCACCGTTAATTTCGTAGCTGGATTCTTCTCCGCCGTGTGACTGACTTCCTTCTCCGCCACCACCAATCCCCTCAATCCCTAAAATGGTTATAACCGAAATTGGTACCCCGTAGCAAAGTGAATTCCCATTCATCCGGCTAGAGGGAATGCTCTGCTGGATGGAACAATCCACGGAACACGGTCTGAGCCAAAGCGAAGCAAGCAGCACTCCATTCCGTCTTCGGGTGTGCCTTTGGGAAAGCGAGCTGGATGGCAGGGCAAATCAACCCCATCGTAAGGGGCCAGTCCAAAACCACCTCCATTACCAAGTGGATCGCTGGTGGCCTTCTTCCGGTTGGCGTTAGTGTGGTTTTCCTTTCCTTCTGTCTTGTCTATCCCCCTCTCCCCCACCCAAAGGCAGTCACATTAAAAGGAGAAGAAGGAACAGAAAAATTGTCACTAAAAGCCGAACAATGGCGTCAATTGGAAAGCATCAATAGCAGCGGGAACGGTTCGTCGATGAGAGGCTCTTCCTGTTTGGTCCAATTCTATCCCACCAACAAACACTCCATTGTCTGCCCCCCTCCCCCCTTAGGGGTGGGAGCATAGTAATCATAATTTGGTTTTGTATTTGAAAATCATCTTCCTCGTCCAATCCAGCAGAGCTGTTGTTCATTATATTGCTAATCGCAATTATTGCTTGTAACAACCCTATCCTATGCTGTCCTCCAAAACTCATAAGTCGGTAATTATACGACGAAAGAATGAGCACCCGGGCTCGGATAGTGTGCTATTGTTTCATGCCCAATTTCCCACTAGCGATCCCACTATTTCTGGGTCACTTAAAAAACAAATATTAGACTAACGACCCTGATGACTCCATCAAGAAATGTATTTCCGTGGTGGCGGGCGCGTTGGCGCGATCGTATCACAATCTCCAAAAAGGCGAACACACTGCTTCGCTAGTTATGACATAATTTGTTTGCCTTAAATTCCGCTTCACGCGTGTGTGATTTCATGCGAAACCGAAAGTAAGTGTAAAGCACCACAACCACCACCCTTCACCACCCCAATTGGGGTGTAGCAGCATTGTAGTAGCATGGCGGATCCGTTACGCTCGCTGCTCGAGTGCGCTGTGCCTTCATTTGAACATGGGGTGGCACCACGACGAGCTGGTACACGCAATATCGCTCTCGAACGTTGTGGCCACGTTGCTGTTCTTGCCCTGATAGTTCGTGTAGCCATCTGTGCTGGTTTCGGTTATCTAAACTGCTCCCCCCCGAGGGGAGGGAGGGTGGTTGATGACCTTGCGTGCAAATCACAAGCACAAAGTTGCCTGGTTTTTATTTCGAGGGTAAAAGGAGGCCGTGCTATCGTTGCTACATTCGATTGTGTTTTTTTTTATTAAAAAGAAAAAGTCTTTAACACCGCCGACTGCGCTGCTGAGCATCTTCGATCAGTTGGCGAATGATTTACGTAAATTTTACGATCCAAGTAGAACCGCTTTACCGCGCTCTCCGGTCCTGGTAGTTTGTTGAACGCCGCCCCCGTTGACATTTCGAAGGCTACCGAGTGAGGCGATGGTAACCGTACACAAATTCAGCCACCCCACATTCACCAAGTCCCGTGTCGAGTCGAGTAGGCTGGGCGACAGGTTGCTTGGTAGCCGGGTGCCCGTGCTTCTCACACCAAACGGTCAAGGTGATTAGAGCAGCTGTGCTGAAAGAGGTCCGTCCGTCACCGCCATCACTATGTCGTGTCGGTGGTGGCCTTACACTTGCCACTAGACTCCAGCCGGTTTCGGCTGCCTCTCTGGTCGACCGGGGTCCCCCCTTTTCCAAGAGCCACACACGATTGAGGGGGGCCTCAAGGAGCACACAGCCTACTATGTTTGAAGTACAATTTCGATGCTCGTCCGCCGCCATGATGTGTGTTCGTACGCTCGCTGTGAGTGCTCATAGTTCGTTGCGGTGGGGCGGCGGCTCCATTATCAGCCTCATCCATCATAGCGCAAGGAGAAGGAGGCCATCAACCAGCCTCAACCAGCCTCAACCAGCGCGCCCTGGCCGTGCTATGGAACGGTGACGGTGGAACGAGGAAGATGGGTGGCGTATTGACGCAAAGATGGTGCCGCGGACAGAGACCGTCTAATGATCGATTTGCTAGGTGAGCACAGGTACAAGGTAGTAGTGAATTCGTTGTTTAATAGCAAAAGAGGTAGCTTCCCGAGGGTGTTGTGTGCGTAAAGCTTGTTCACCGCTCAAGAGACGACGGTTTTTGCGGGTGAATAAGAGGTTTCGAGTTAATTTGAAATTCAACTCTTGCCTTTTTTTTTGCTTTATTTTGTAGTTTTCTGACATCATCGTCCATCGACTGCGCCATCAAGTGGACGCAAGCGTTGGAATTAGCCACTCTTGGGGTGTCTGTATGGGTGGGTGGGTCAAGCAAAACGCCCCCAAGGTCAAGGAACGAATTTGCGGAAAACTGCGCTTTTCACAAACACTTTTGCAACGGAGCGCATAATAGATCGATTTGCAGAAGGTACTAGAACTGACAGCGACAGTGACAATCGCAACAAACAATGGTCGAGTGAGCCACGAGAGAAGCGGGCGTCGTCGTCGCATTGCGTTTCTTATCGCGCTGTGCTGTGCGCCAACCAGGCCAAAAAGGTGGCCAATGTCTCTAGGAACGTTGTAAAAC
>NC_064878.1:51048548-51056048 GCF_943734665.1 Anopheles aquasalis | reverse complement strand
TGTTTATAATTGAATTAAACGACCAAACACCCCCCCAGGCAACCCTCCGGAGGGTGTTGGTGGTGTTCCTGGTGAAATTCCTTTCCAGAGCGCGTCCGCCCGAGTGATCTAGTGTTTTCTAGTTCCACGTCAACGGTTGCACACAACGTGGCGGTGACGAGGTCTGGCTTGCGGATGGATCGCGCAGTCGCAGCGGCAGACGCTCCACTTTAGCGCGGCGGCTCGTTAGCAATTCAGGACGCACCGTGGTGTTAATCAAGCTAACAGCTTGTTTTACTATTTTGCCCCCCCCCCCCCCCCCCCATTGCTTCCTTCCTGCCTGCCTGGCTGGGTGCCTTCTTTCTGGTCACACCACATCGACATTTGCTGATGGTGCTTCGCTTGTAGTTACACATGGCGGGTAGTACAGGTCACGATTCGCGCGTTCGGTCGCTGACGGTGTTTGATCTACAAACAGACGTGCGATCGATTGTCATCAGCAGCGTGCGAGGGTGGGCACCACGGAAAGTAAGCCAGCGATGGTGTGCGCATCGTGACGATGATTTGGTGTGGTGCTAGTCAGCTGATGCGTGCCCTCGCCAATTTGCTGCAAACCTTATGCCAGTGAACGACGATCATTTGAGGAACGATGGCGATTCAGTTACATTACCTTGGGCGGCGTATTGTCCTTTTTTTTTTTAGGAAAATAAAGATTAAACTCTTTATGGTTCATGGGTTGCTGCGTTCGTTAAAAGAAGGTCACTCGTGTCGCCGTCTGTCATTTGAATATGTGACGGCACACGGTTAACGCAGCAGGCGCGAAAGCGTCCGCCCTGGGAGCTGCCTGAGTGACAAGTTACTTTGGAATCACTCAACGTTCACATCCCTTTCCGACTACTTTGTTCGACTGCGACACAAACAGCATCTTCGCTAACAGTGAACAGCGTTTGAAAACAGCAATTCCGGTCAAACCATCGCTAACATCGCCTTGTAATCATCTCTGTAAACAAGATGCTAACGACCAACTCCGAGCAAAATGGAGTTCGTTTAGCTGCAGCATGGCGTCAGAGAACCCATAATATCCCGAAATGGATTACGGAAAAGAGCATACCCCCGCCCCCATTTAACGAAAGAATGTCGTCACCAGCGCCACACAACATCGAACGGACGGACGCGGTGACGCAATCGCTTCTGCGGACCAACATGGCACCGCGCGCGGATATCATGACACACCAGCGGAGCGGTCCGGTCTGGTTGCTTCCTTCGACAAAACCGGAATGAGTGCTGCAGCAACGATGAGAGCGAGAGATGAGGAACCCGTGTTATGTTTCGGTTTTGCTTTTCGCGTTTCGCACGCGTTTTGCATGACAGTGAGGAATACTTTTTTAAGAAGAAAAGAAAAAAACGAAACAATCTTGCCACGCTAGACACAAGTATCTAGGTCGACGATCATCAGCACGATGATGAGGTATGGTGACAATGGTGGCTATTCGAATGATGTGCGTTCGCTGTCATCCGCGATTGCGTGGCCTCCCGGAGTACGATCGTGCGCGTTATCAGCGCGTCTGTGTGTCACCGTCGTGTGTTAAGAGCGTTTTTTCTTTTTCCAATACATCCCATCGACCCATTTGATTGACCTTCCAAGCGCTCGAAGCGACGAGTCCGCCGAATGTTCGAGGTATTTGTAGGCCGAATCCAAACGACTCTCAAAACCTGTGTTGACCGGTTTTATCAGTCAGTTTTCGAGCATTCCACGAAGGGTTTTTATGTTCCTGCATGAAAAGTTGCCTTCCTGAAAGAATAAGATGATCTTTTTTGATTTATGAATTCTTGACCCCGGGCGCGAATGTCAAGTTGTTGTCCATTCCTTGCTGGATCCAGGCATTTGGACAACTTTGTTTGTTCGTTGGCAGCGCACTCAGAAAGAGCAGCTACCAAAAACAAGCCATTCGAGTAAACACACTTCAGAGACTCCAGCGGATATTCGTTGGTTCCTCGCTCACCGAGAGCGCGATCCTCTTGATCATCAGAGTGGAGTAGGAGGTTTTCTACAAGAGGCACTACTAACGGCCTACGCGCGTTCCACCAGCGTATTGTCACGTGTTAATTGAAGACGTCCGCTTTACTGTTATGCCGCAGGTGAGATGATTGTGCAGCGGTACTCTGGGACCTTGCTCGGCCGGGCCATCAACATTGTTTGATGCAACAATATTTAGTCAGCTGTGGAAAAGGTTGGCGGTCCTTGTGTTGTGTTATCTTTCTTTGCATGATGCACTCTCCTTCGCTTCCCGTGTTCCGCGAGGTCTTCTACCTTGGGAAACGGGGAGGGGGGAGCCAGATAATGCCTTGAATGACGGAGGAAAAAAGGACCACACAGACCCTGTTGTCCGCCCTGCAAGACAAGACAGTGAGGTGGTGAATTGAATCATTGAATTGATAATTGCAATTTGTCTCGATCCATCTTTCGCCCCTTTAGCCCCTTTTGGATGCCTGTCCATCGCACCATTGATTTGTCATTAACCTGTTCTCTTCCAAAGGATCCCCTGCATAATGCCAACACACAGTAGCTTGAAGCAGCAAAATTGCAATTCGTCTCGATTTGATGCTCCCTCCACACAGACGATTTATGACGACTTGCGGATCCTTCAAAAACCACCCATAAATAGCCTCTTATTTCGTGTCGTCAGACATGGATGCCCAAGCGCAGCGGGAATGGTCTGCTGAATGCTGTGGCTATAAAATTTGCATTCATTTCATCCCCCGTTAAGGACCCGCAAAGAGCGAGTGAGCCAAGTGGTGCCAAGGGTTGGGTTGGGAGAAGAATCGCGCGAGGTAAATTAATCAACAACTCTTTGCGAGCGAACGAACGAGCGTGCCCGCACCATTACCTAATTTGGTCCGGGTCTGGAGCTTCAATGAACTTTATTGAATTTAATGCCTTACACCTTTCGAATGTCTCCGAATGTCGATGGTGGGTGTCTTGTGTCTTGACGGTTCTGTGCGGCTACATAAAATGTCGACAAACGACACCTTTCGACATTATCTTTTTGCAGGACGCGGCCACCGGTCGTTCGTTCGTTCGTTCGTTGTGGTGCTGTGTTCAAAGGTCAGCCCATTGCGGACGCTCATTCTTATCGAGTCGAGTGCAGAACCGTGAAACCGTTTGTAGGTCTTCCTGCGAGACTCACGGGAAGATTACAGAACGATAATGTGGTCAAGAGAAAAAAAAGCGAAACAAGAAGAAATTGCTGGAGCACCGTACACCAAACAGAAATGGGTGCAGAAGGGGGATCGGTGGCAGAAAGATTAAAGACCGGCGGCACGATAAGGTGGCAGTAAATTCCATCACGACATACCGACTCCTTGGTGGCCGGGCTGGTCTTCTATACCGGCTCGCGAGCATGACTCTCCACATCACTAACCAGCGTCGGCCGTGGATCTACCTGGCCGGGCTGGCGAACGAACGTGAGCTTGCTTATCAGTTTATCCATCATCAAACTCTCACCCCTCTGTGGAAGGTTGAGCCACGATCGGTGAAGCAGCAGGCAAGGCAAGAGCTGGCCGCGCAATCACTGATAGGATGTTGGTCGGTGGCGCACAGGCCAGGCTTTCAGTTCACCGCAGAATGTAAACACGAAATCAGCGGGACATCGATGGTGGTTGGCTCGCTCGAAAATGCCATCACGAACTCCTCCTGGGTGGGGGGATGCCCACCAGTCGGTGGCACCGTGATCATTCTTTCAATCGCGACGCGACGTAAGTGCAGTTGGGTTTCCCTTTTTACAGCATTTAGTTAAGCAGCTGCATGCTTGGCGCGTTCCCCTCCGGTCTGTTGGAATCCCACCCGATCATGCATTAATCATGTAACGATAACCTACATTCATCATACAAGAGCCGCACATTATTGTCGGGGATTCACTCTGTGTGTATCAGGGTTCCCAGGACAGGAAATTACGGAAACCACAGTTCCTGCATGGTTCTATCATAAACAAACAGCCCATTGTTTTGACAATAACCCTTCGCCTTGCATAGCACCATCGACGCCTCCGAAATGTGCGCGCCATCGCGTCTGTCCTCGATCGAGCGCGATCGACACCCCTTTCTGTTGATTATGATAATATTATTCGTTCCTGGTAGACTCCTGCGCGAGTGGAGTGGAGTCGTTTGGTTGGAAGAACTCGTTGGCTGGTCTTCGGTTCAGTGTCAACAACCGCGACCGCGATATGACCGCGAAGGATAGGGATGAGTAGATGTTTTGGATTCTTCTGCGTGCCGGCGCGTCATGTTGTGTGCCCTTTAATGAATTCATCTTCCCTATGCTGACGGTGGTGGCGTGGTTGCGTCGGAACGATCGACGATGTTCTGCTGAGCGCGTGACATTTGTGTGTCTCGGAATGAGCGAAGGCGGATGCGATGATGCAGTGTACGCGTCTTTCCGTTCTGTTGAAACCATCGCTCAACGAAGAGGGGGATGTTTTACATTTTGCAGAGGCGAAGTCCCACCCCACAAACCACCACCAGTCATCTACTGCGGTGGGCGATGCAGCTCTCGTGCAAGCGCTTTGCCTCGCTTTCGATTAGATCATGGTGCTGCTGCTGCTGCTGCTGCTGCTCCGGTTCGCTCAATCGTCCGGTTAGAGTGCTCGTGGAGGGTAGATGATGGGTTGGCTTAAGTATTCGGAAGACCCCTTTTTAAAGGTCAAATAAATAAACGCGCCAGTGAGTCTGAACCGCCTCTCTCTCCACCCTGTGCTCCACTGCACACTCCACCCACAGGATCGACACAACAATCTGTGGCCGACTGGAAAGCACTTTTCTTCAATTCTGGTCGTCGGTCTGGCTAGTGGTGGTGGTGGGATATATCCACTCAGCAATTATGTTGCCGCTTTTACCGGCGATGGGCAGGCTGGCAGGCAACGCCAGAGAACGGCTACATTGCGCGTGATTCCCCTTGATGGTTGGAGCTCAAATTTCCCCAGAGGATTATTCTGACCGTCGGGCGACGGGGGGCCAACGTCAGTGTGGCCCCGAGGATGAATTGATTTGAACCCAAGTGCCTTTCACGCAAACGCTAGCGGAAAATGTTTTGCAGAATGCTATCCCAACAACAACTAACGTTTCGTGGTATCTTGCCCCAGCTCGGTGTTATTTATTTATCCACGTCGATCGCACCCTGCACGATGATCACGGGCATCATGATCTTCTCTCTGCTATCCTTCACTAACCTCTGCTCTAGTTGATGTGCTTGTTAATTGAAACACCGGTTCACAGTTCAACTTACCTGCTTAGATACCTTTTTCGACCCGGTACCACGGCCGATGATTAACGGGTGAAGATCGTGAGCGAACTAGAAGAGTACAGATTGTGCGAGAATCATCATCCTTCGCCGAAGGAACAAAAAAAGTGTGATCTAGTGCTATTTTATGGGTTGTTTTGGTCCATTCGACACCTTGGTTCTGGATTGTTTCACGTGAAAAGTCCCCTTTTTTTTTAGTTCCATATTGATGCTCTTGAACGAATGATTCACCGTCATGGGTGATCGCGTGGTTAGTTGATGCGCTTATAATGCGCTGAATGTGGCCATTATGATGGCCTAATTTTTTTGAAAATGCTACATGACACACATATGCCATTAATAGTAAATTAAGTTTTTTCGCGGCAACGGGCGCTAATATAAAATTCCATCATGCCCCGCGTGCTACTTCAGTTAGTCAGTCGATCATACTGGAGAGAGGATATCTCGTGTGAAAGCAAGATAGTTCTGAGAGCCAGCGCCAATCCATAGCAGCAATGATGACGACCCGTTCAACTTCGATTTTGATCGCTGGGGTGATGTGGCTCCACAATTGTGGCTTTGTGGTTTGTAGCTTCTCTGATGTGAGCAGTATGAGTTCCGACTGGGCCTACCAGCTGCCACATAACACCCAGGTGGTCGCATCATCAATTCATGCACCATTATCCATGAATGTCACCACGAGCGACAATGGCACCATGACCACCAATGGAACCGACGATCAGGCGGATGTGCACGCCTTTTCGGTGAGTGTCGATCGGCAGGAATCGAACTCGCCAGAAGCAACCGAAATGCCACCGCTCGTCGAGCCAATAGATGACGAGGAATCGACGCTGGGGTTCGCTGGTAGCGAACCGGGGTCCATCGTTCACTACTCTCCAGTGTTTGGTCCAATCCCGCCCGTCAGTGACCAGGTGCAAACCCACAACATACCCGAACAGGATGGGCAGGGCATGATGCAGCCGGGAGTAGCGCGCGGTGGTTCCATGGTTGAGTACGGAAAGCGACGATTGGGTGGCGAAGATGTTACTGCTAATGCAACCGCTGAAGCCACTGCAGCATCACTGGCTCCCGCAAACAACACCAAAATCGCAGTGCACCGCATGCCACCGTATCGAGGACCGCAAACTGAGTAGTGTGCGCATGTTCAGAGTGGAAGCTGTGAGCAGCTCTGGAGCTTTCAGGGCATTCGAATCCGTTCAATAAAGCTACAAAAGAACGAAACGGTACGAAAGATTGATGTGAAACCGCTACCATAATGGCGGGAAGGCATCTTGAGGTGTTTTTTTTTCGATACCTTTTGGCTTCTAGAAACCGCCAGTGGGGTGCGATCTTGTCACAACAAACGTGGTATGTTGGGGGGGAAGTGTACTTGTTGTGTGGCTTTGCGGTTTCGACTCTCACTCCGAGCACTCCTGTTCCTCCTTCTCCCCACGAGTCGGCAATGTGGCTAATGTTGAGTGAACCACGTAACAACCGGGACAGGGCGCGGGGCGACGTAGTGCTAAATGGTGTTCATGGCGATACTCATTTGTGGTTCGGTTTTATCATTTACCTCACTCGCCACGGTGGTGATGCTGCCTCCGTATGGTTTGTTTTTTCCATCCCATCCCCTTGCCCCGTTGTGCCACAACCTTTGCGACAACGCGAAAGCTCAAAGATCGAAGTGCAAAGTGGTGCCAAAAAAAATCATTGTTCGCCAAGCGTCGCGGGCCAAAGTCAAGTTCACCGAAATAGTCTGAGCTCGGCGGGCATCGATCAAACGCGTTTGCTCGCTCGCTCGCTCGCTCGTACCGATCACACAATGTACCGATTGGTTAACAAACGCGACAATCACATGCCATGCGTGACTTGGCGGTGCTGGCACGTCCATCTGGCGCCGAATCAGTAGCTCCCCATCAGGCTGAAACGGTCGCCAAATGTATATTCACGAACACGTGCCAGCGTGCCGGTGTCACGTGGCATTTTTCAAACTTTCCAGTTCCATTCTCCCCCGGGGGTCATATCACCAGCGAAGTGAAGCGAAGTTCCGCTCGTGGGTGGATTTTTTTTATCTTTCCACCAGCACCGGTCGACCGGCAGCAGGCAGCGCCACAACCGCCGCCACCACCGCCGTCCATCCAATTTCCTTACGCGGATCGATGTGTCGCAATCGATGCAATGCTTCTTGGTTTGTGTTTCTAGGCGCTGGTGGCCAGAAATAGATTGCGTTCAGTTTTAGTTCCTTT
>NC_064878.1:51023548-51038548 GCF_943734665.1 Anopheles aquasalis | reverse complement strand
GATATAGGTGTTAAAGATACAGACGAAAGAAAATGTTGGCGCCAGACTAATGGGGAACGCACGTGTTAAAGTCTAGAATGGTTCTCTTGAAGGCTATCTATCGGATCCAATATTCTGCGCTCTATCAATGGTAAGAAACCCTTTGCTTTGCTGCTGGCCATCTATCCAAAGTGTCTGAGTATTATCATATGCGCGTGGTTAAGCTTAGTTCGATCGCTGTTATCGGATGACCATGGATGCTATTTTAAGACAAACTGCGCATCATTCCGTTAGTCATTGAATAATCGGTGGTGCTAATTGAAGGCTGTTCATATAACTAAATGTCAGCGGCTTTAATTAACCACCGCAGTTGCCAAAGATGGCCACGAGCATTAGTCATTAGTTTACATTGATTAACTACTGTCTGGCAGACAGATCGGGAGCGGCCTTGTTTCTCCGTCATATGTCACAGGTTTCTCAAAAATCCTGCGATCACTGGATAACCTGCTGATTCATTGAAGTCAGCCGTTTACGGGATGTCCTAGGACTAAAATGCCGTCTACGTGAACCCTTAGATCAGCATGGTGGAGTTGGAAGGTGTGAATCACAACGGCGATTTTAGGTGCTTCCTCGTCGCAGTATAAATGAGCGGACCGTCTATATCGTGGTCCATCAGTTTGAAGCCTAGTGCCAACGAAAGAACTCGTTTTTGGAACAAAAAGGTGTGCACGCTATTGTTGAGTGATAGAAAGAACGATTCTATAACAGTTCAAGTGTTTTGCTCGTCGAAAAAGTCGATAAAACGATAATGGATTTCTACTATCGCAAAGTACGTGCAGTTTGCTTGATTACTTGCTATCGACGGCATAGGTAGATGTTAGCTAATCATTGTGCAACTCTGTGTTTAACTCCATTTACAGGTGATGATCGTGGCTGCTCTCGTTCTGGTAAGCAGTGCGTTCGTGAAAACCACAGAAGCTGCTCCAACACCCACCAGAGAGTACAACCCACTGGCCGTACTTCCGCTACTGAAATTGGAAAATTCGCTTCCCCAAACACTACCGAAAACGAGCACTACCGAAGCAGAGCCGTTGAGCCGGAGTAAGCGAGAAATTATCTTCCGACCACTGTTTGTATACCGTCACCAGCAGATCAAGCACAACCTGGCCAATGCGAAATACCAAATGATTCCGAATAAGATCGACTACGACTACTACCAAGGACAATATTTTTAGGCAGCGCTGTTCCGTTCCGCTTTTTTGGCAAATCAACGGTGCGCGAAGATAGCAAGAAATGTGATAATAATTTGCGAATTGAGATCCTACTACCTCTATCCTTATGATTGAATTATGTCTCCCATCGGTGCCAGTATCGCACAACTATTTGTTTGCTAATAAATCCTGCTACGTGTTTTCGTAAAATTCGCTCGCTTCAAAAATAGCATTAATTGGTAGATGTTCGAGAATGAGCTGGGAGTGGGGTGCATCTTCTGGAAGATACATCGGATCGATTGGCGTCAAGTGTTTCGCTCGGTTGAACTTCTCCGTGACTGGACCTACAATACTTGAATGGGAAATCCAAGGGCTCGTCCGGTACCACTCCAATTCAAATCCGGGGTCTTAAAATAGATGTGTGAATGCCCGGGGCTGCTAACATTTGGCTCTATGTGGCCTGTTCGACCGATCGTGCGACGTACCAGCGATCGTTGATTAGCGTGCTCTACACGATCGTGGCTTCAAGTTCATGCAAATGGGGCCAGTGGATGTGTGAAATGTGTACAACGGAAAGAAAGGCAGCACGTTCGCTTTCTCTTGCGACTTACGTTTTCACGAGAACCGTGCTGTTCCTCCAGTGCAATGAAAGGGTTTTAGCTGTTATTCATTGAATCACTACGGAGCGTAATGAAATGCGGTATCCCCGATGCAGGGGCTGCTACACCCATCCAGCAGACATGGCCCATGCATGAGTGCAAGAGAACAGTTAGCAGAAGCTCTACCGTGATGCGGAGAATACTAGTTACCGATGGTCCACTTCCTTCCTGCTTCTCGAGATGCTAATTGCTTGTACACACAAGTGCACATCACGACGACCTGCACATGCCATTCGGCGATGGCTGTAAAGAACATCGCCCGGTTCGAAGTACGATGGTAGAAAATCTCTAAACCAGACCCGACCAAGTCCAGTTCAGGGACAGCAGTTGGCGAAGATGGCTTCCACGAGATCAGTTCCGTTTCCAGGTCGCCTTTGGTTGAGATTGTGTGTGAAGAGTTTACTCTTCTCTAGTGTGCTTTGTAGTGCCTTTTTCTACCCACAGGATGCTTATAAGACACAATATTACTACAATAACGCCATCCCAGTGCAGAGTGATACTCGACCACAGCAGTAGTAAGTGAACTGAGTTACGGGTGACTCATAATGAAGATCGTTTCAGTGCTACTCATTTTTTCCCATTCCAGTCCAGTAGCAAGTGGTTATGGCACCGGTTATCAGGATTCACCGGCACCGGTATATCCTTACACAGGGACTGGCGAAGGATACAATCAAAATGTGAACTATTACGGTGTACCTGGATATGATGACTATCAATACCAGGGTCACAATCGATACGCTTCGAGTGATTCCTATGCTCGTCAGTACTGGAATGAATACTACCGTCGAAAGTACTACAACGCTGGTGGAAGTAGAAGGTGTGTTAATCGTCCGTACATGTGAATTTTGGTTGTAAATCAAGTTAACACGCGCAATCTTTAACAGGAGACAGGATACAATCCAAGAGACTACAACTGCCGCCATAACTACCACGCCAATGCTGAGGAGTGTGCCACGAAAGAAGAAACTGTTTGTCCCGAACGTATGGGGATAGTGAAGGAGAAGTTGGGCGATAAATTCGTGGTGACGATTTTTTATAATAAACTATAAAATAGAACTAGTTGTTTATCGCTTTCTATGGGCGCTATCAGATATCACCGACGGCATCTAGTGCTCGAGTACTTCAAATAGTTCCTCCACGATCAATCCCCGATTTTCCAGTGCGCAACGACTGTGGAGGAATGTCGGTTTAATAAAAAATACGAAATAAAAGATTCAAAATCAAAACGCGGCGAACAAGGGGCGAACTGGGCTACAACCCTCTTCTTCGCCTTTTGTTTTGGTTTGGGAGTTCCGCTGCGAAATTACGACAAAAAGGCCCAGAAATGACCGAGTTGGAGAACATAAATCCAAATATCTACAAGAAATGTGAGGATCGAAAGCTCACCAAGGACGACGAAGATGAAGACGTGGTAGATCCGTTCGATGAGCGGGAAATTTTCGGTAAGCGTGGAGGTCGCACTTCCAGACAGAGCGCTAAAACACCCTGAACTCCCGCAGATCTGATTCGGAACATCAACGATCCGGAACATCCGCTTACGCTGGAGGAGCTGCACGTGCTGGAGCAGAGCTGTATCAAGGTGGACAACGAGAAGAACACCGTGAGCATTTTGTTCACACCGACGATTCCGCACTGCAGCATGGCTACGCTGATCGGACTCTCGATTCGAGTCAAGCTTCTGCGAGCGTTGCCTCCTCGGTTCAAGGTTTCCGTGGAAATCAATCCAGGAACGCATGCCTCTGAGCACTCGGTCAACAAGCAGCTATCGGATAAGGAACGAGTTGCGGCAGCCCTAGAGAACACGCACCTGATGGAGGTTATCAATCAATGTATCTCGAGTCCACTGAAATAAAGCGCCTGTGGAACTAGGTTTACAATTAACTTTGCTTTATTGCCTACATCATCGCAGTTACGTTCCAACGATCTATGCTTCTGGTGTTTTCCTGCCCCGTTTGGTTTATCGCTTTTTCGCATTCACTGCGCCGGCCGTCGTGGCTGTTGTTCGTGAAGCGGTAGGATCATGTTTGTACGTTTTCACCAATGGTCCTCGACCGGCCTTCTGAAAGCGAATCTCATCGATACGTGCACGTTCTTCCAGCTCCCTACTGATCTTCATATTCGTCCAAGCTGAGTAACGAAAGCGAAAGTATGGAAGTTAAAAAATCGTTGTTCTTCAACTTCAGTGATGAATGATACTTACACTCCTTGACGCCTTCGGTGAATCCTTTTTTCTTCATCGGTAACGTTTCCGGCCGATGTGTCACGATGCGATCGATCTTGAAGAAATCCCGAACCGTTGGTATCCGCAAAAATCCAACTTGCAACAGCGAAAAGAAGTTACTGCACGCCCAGTAGCACAGAATGGCACCGGGGAAGTTAATCGTAAACGGGAAGATAAAGATGGGAAGGGCACGAAGGATGTACTTGGCTGTCTGCATACCGGCTGCCGACATGCGCGCACTATCCGTACCGAGTTCGATCGTGAGGAATAGCGTCATACTGGTTATGATCGGTAGGGCGTAGAACTGATCGCAAACCGTAAGATCCGTGAACCAAAACAGACCACCGTCGCGCATCGAATCAACGGGCGTGTTGGCCATCTCTCTGAGGCCCATAAAAAACGAAATAAAGATCGGTGCCTGTGCCAGCGGAACCAGCATATTCTTTAGCGGGTTCAGCTTCTTCTCCTTCATGAACAGCATCAGCTCCTGTCCGTAACGAGCGGCATCGATCGCGTTGCCGGCCTGCCGTGCTTCGGTCATCTTCACCTGAAGGACCTGCATCTGCGGCATGTGGTTGTTCATCTTGGCTGCATTTCGTTGCGAGGCAATAACCAACGGGAACAGCAGGGTCCGCACGACGACCGTACCGATCGCGATGCAGCCCCACCACGGTAGGTCGAGGCCGATGTGCAAAAACTCCATACAATTTTGCACGATTCCGACGGGCGTCCAGCCACCAAGTCCAAGCGAAGCGAACGTAGGTTCCGCCCCGGCCACTAGGTCGGCCACTTCGGGTGCATTCTGTAGTGGAATTGTTGGTGGTTCCGGGATAGTGTTTAGCAGGGCAGTTTTATCGTCGACGCCGGTGCCGAGATTCCGCACTAAAACTGCCGCGGTTAGCGGTTGTAAAGCGGTGCTCAGGTTCGTGTTCGCAAGGAGACACGGTTTTAGCACTCGCACACCGGTGTGTCTCGTCGTGGAGGCATGATAATCCCGGGACCGGTTCATAAAGTTAGGATCCTAAAATAAAGATTAACAAAAGAAATAAAAGCGACCCGAAAACCGGCCGGCGCGCGATGCTCACCTGCTGCCCACAAAGGACTCTCCCACTTAGTGCATGCTTCGGAGCCAGCCTGCATACCCTGGATAACATTTTTCACAGCTTTGGTGGCTACTTTCTGTGGAAAACGTTTGGAAAAGTGGAAAATCCCTGAAAATCACGCAACAAAACAAAAAACGCACCGCAGTTTTCGCCGCCAGGTTTCGCTCCTTTTCGCCCGTGTTCTGTCAAATCGTGTGTTTACGGTCATTCGGCACAATCAATAATTTGATCAATTTTTGGCTTCAATCAAAACTGTTCAAATCGACTGTTAAATTCGACAAAAATGTATTGGTAGGCAGACTCCACTATGAACACCACAAGAAGTTCTTTCGTGATCTACTAAAATCGCTTCTTTACGTGAAATTTTAAATTTACATTTATTTTTCAATAATATTTGTCCATTAAACAGAAAATACAACGCAATCGCCAAAATAGCTGCCGTCTTTGGGCTCCTTTTATCACCTAACTGTGAGCCGCATTGTGGCAGACGGCAGACGGCAGACGATAACGACGATCTTGTTGGTCATGATTCGCAAGATTCAGTTTTTTTTCCTTTATTCGCTCCTCATCCCTGCTGGTAAGGGTAACTTTGGGCGTAGAATCTCACGGGCATAGGTGTACCTATGCATGCATTTTGTTTGTTCGTTTGGGCTGATAGCTGCTGCTGCTGCTGCTGTTGTCGCATTTCGTGAAGTTTCTGCTTCTTAATCTCTTGCTGACGATAGACGAAGAGTGGGCGGAATATGATCGCTCTTTTCTTGCGTTTCTCGTTGGGAGCTGACCTATGTTGGGAAGAAGAAGCTACGGCTTCTTTCGGTAGGTGCTCTATATTTCCGTTCGCGACAATCCTGGAATTAGCTACTTCCGGCTTTGTATTCACGTTAGCTTTCAGAGCACTGCAAACAGCGATACTCGTTGCGATGATGCACAGAACAATCTAAAATACCGGTAGCAAACGTTATTAGTCACCAAGAAGGCCACACATGGCTTAAACCAAATGTTTTTTTTACTCACAAGTGATTTTCGCTCCATTTCTTTGCAGTTTACTACAAATCTTCACGTTTCAACACCTTTTTTGATCGTGTTCTCTTATTGAAGCACCAGGAAAGACTAAGCTCTGGAACGTACCTGTATGCCATATTTATTCGATCTGCTGTGATCATCCAATTCACACATTCACGGCCTGCGAATATTCAGTGGCATCCGGGCCCACCCACTTGCTGTCATGCGACGATTGTTTTTCACGGTTCATAGCGGAAGTAGAGGAAGTTGATGACTAAATGCCAACAAACCGAATAAGTTCCAGCAAGAGATGCATGAATGGAATCCAATCATCAAAAATCTAAGAATAAAGCACGCCGAGCACAGTCGCTTACGTGGGACATACTAAAGCCCTTACTCATACCGCAATGTTTTAACTAATTAGCATCCTTTTGCTGCATTCTCACCAGATCGAACAGCTCTTTCGTGAGAACAGTAGTGGGATTTTGATCGAGATTATAGTGTGGAAATTTCCAATCATGTACTCAAGCGTTGCGTGCCACAACCATTCTTACTCATAGCCCTTACTCATACCGCAATGTTTTAACTAATTAGCATCCTTTTGCTGCATTCTCACCAGATCGAACAGCTCTTTCGTGAGAACAGTAGTGGGATTTTGATCGAGATTATAGTGTGGAAATTTCCAATCATGTACTCAAGCGTTGCGTGCCACAACCATTCAACCGCAACCGCATCGCATCGCAAGGCATCGTATCCCTTTGATGAGATACTCACGATGGAATCGGCACCCCCACGAATTTGTGGGCGAATTTGTGTTTGTGAAAAAAGTTATTTTATTTCTGCTAAACGGCTGTCGTGGCGTTTGTTGTTATGATCTAGTTTGGAGTAACGTTACGTTAGCTTAAATGAGGTACATTTGTATGGGGACCTTGAAAGGAAGCAGCACATGTCCAAACAACAACAGACAACAGCAAATAGAACAATTATTATTTCATCGAAAAACCTTTAGACTAGCCAAAGGCAATGGCAGGGTGGAGGCGCACGCGATAAAGAAACAACAATAACGAGCGACGAGTGGTCTTCACTGTGACCTTTGATCAGTCGTCCATCGGAAGTCCTTTGGCAGCGCGGGTATCGATTATTCAATGAACAATTCCACCACCTGAGGATGCTCCCCGCCCACATGATTTTGCGAAATGATTGACAATTTATGCAGTGCCATGACGGGCCAAAGTGGGGAGTTCTTTGGTTTTTCAACATGAATGGCGGCCCGCCAGGTCACGGCTGGCTGGTGGCTGGTTGGCAGGAAAAAGCCACGCGCCGTCAGCTGATCGTTTAGCATGTCCTTACGGCTAGCGGGTGCCAGTGCTCCAGGCATGCTATAGTCCCAGACATGCTTGATGCTATCTGAAGGCTAAACGAGCGACTTCATTTTCAAGTTTACTTTCTGCATGCTTTACCGAAAGCGAGAGCGTAGCACGTGATGGCCACCGTTAGGTTCTTGCCCGTGCCGGTGCAGATAGTCATCGCGTCCTATAGCGAATGTGTTTTGCGAATGTTTTTCATTGTTGGCTCTTTTGACGAACGGTATTGTTTGACCGAGGGGAGGTACTTAAAGTTCCGCCAGTAGTCTCAACCATCGTCGATTGAGCCGTGTGATTCGATTCGCAATTCGGTTCGGCTCATCGTCACAGAACGAGCATTTCCGAAGGACATAAAGTGAACGGTTTTATTGCACTTGCCAGGATCACCATCGAGTACCCAGGCGCGGGCAGGGCAGGGGCAGGAGGAGCAAGCGGGTGACGGAGTACTTGCAATCGAGACAGCATCGGGGCAGCAAAAATACATAAAACCGTAACATCAAGCAAGCTACGTCGAGGACTTTGGTACGACAATTGAAGTTGAATCCAACAGTTGTGCTAGCGTGCTCGTTCAGGATTGCCGTTTTTGCTTAGGTGCCGTGCTCTTCGATGCGGCTTCGGCTCTCTCGATAGTGCACTGGCGGCGAGAAGCGCTAAATCAAATCTGTTTCCGCGTTGTGCTTTCCGTTTTTCTTTGTTTTATTTGTTGCTTTGGGAATTTAGAAATCATTCCAGTGTGCGTCCTACCGGTGAGCATAGGTCTAGTACTGTGCATAGTGCTGCTCCAGTTCCGTTCGCCGTCACGGTGCATTAAGCGATAACTTTGCTAATTTTGAATTGCTTCCGGCTTCTGAGCGCTGTTTCCTCGGCTGCTAGTGTTGGGGGAGGATCGGGGTTCAGTCGCTTTCTCACCGAGCAGCATTTCATTGGGCTTGGCCGAGATAGTCAGCGAAAGAACTTCATTTCGATCGGTGGCAATAAGGATTCCAAAAGGGCGCGAGCGGTAAGTAAAAATACAGTTGACTTTGATTTCAGCTGTTTGCTGAATTTGTTACCTCTTTTTGTCATTGATTAAGAAAGCGTTTTTACACCTTTTTGAAATAGACGAAGGGAGAACGTGAAAATGTCTCTGCCAAAAATAGGACGAATTTCAACCCCGCAACCTCATTATATGCCAGGGTAAGTGTTACTTTCCATTTGAATACAAGAAAAGCTGTGAAAATAACTAGCACTCAACTATTTTGAATTACTTTCGATTCTTTAATTGAGCCGTTAGCACCATAGCTATTAACACATTCTTTTGCTACAAAAATAATCCAACGTGGTGCGGTGTATCGGTACTAGTAATCCGTGTCGCACAGCAGAATACTTTCACCGACAAAAAGGCAAAAGATGGCTTTGACCAAGTTCGTGTTGATCACGCAAGCAACTCCCACACCCAGCTCAACCACAACTGCGTTGAGGCTACGAGGTGTACCATTCCGTTGCTTACTTTTTTTTTATGAAATGCAAAGCATGCCAATCTCGCACGCTATGGAAAATTTAGCACGCGATGAAGGTCGGCGTACCACCGGTGCCAGTGACACGACGCAGCGTTCACTTTGATTGGGATGTAATTTAGCAGGCCCGTTTGGGGTAGAACGCTGTGGTTTGCTTTTCGAAAAGTTTGCTAAAACCTCTGCGAAATAAAATGCTGCTTTATGGCGGCGCCAGCAGTGTAAATTGCCATTTGGTTGGGAACTGCGGCACGAACGAAACCACCTTGACCGTGGGAAATGGCGCAACTGCTGTAAAAGCAATCAATAATGTCGATTCATGCCAATTGATTGGGCGTTTACTGCAGGATCTTCGAATCGCCAAAGTCGACTGGCGCCTCCATTAACCAATTGTTTTCCTTCGCTGTTTTCCAGCTACACCGGTTACTGCCCGCAGTATATGTATCGCATAGGGAACACGTACTCATCTCTAACGCATCGCCTACTGATCGACCCGCAGATTGCTCACTCCGAACACTTGGTCCTCTCCGATCGCACTAATGATGGATACACGGTAGCTGTTAATCGTTCTGGTTCGGCCGTTAGTGTTGTGGATTATCCATTAATTTTTCCCCGGTTTTTCCCGTAATAGGTTGAGCGACTACCGGTGGCCACACAGCTCGATGCCGATGATCGCCACCGAGAAGATGATGACTTGCGGGACACTATCTATCGTCAGACACCGATGCCGGGATACGAGGGTTACATTCCCAGGACGAAGGATAAGTTTGGCAAACGGTACGCCGTGACCACGACGGAAGGACTGTCCGAGTTTGAACGAGATTGTCAACGCACTCGGGCCCAGCTGAAACGGTTGCGCCATCGCGTTGCTCAGCCAATCTCAACCATTTCGAAAGGAAGCTTGGGAGAGCGAATGGTAAGTGAAGGACACGATGCGTAGATTGCCAATCTGTGTACGCTTACTGCTTCTAATTTCGAACAGTTCTGTCTGAACGACTATGAAATTCCTCTACGATTGGTACGTCCTGATGCGTTGAGCGTGGTAAAGGAGGTCCCCATGGAAAACCTTCCTCCCTTACCAGCGCTTCCGTACTATTCTCGTGATACTCCACCGTTACTATTGCCCAATGGACATCCAGAGAAGTGGAACAAACTAGGTAATGTCAACTAATTTATCGTTCAACTTTTAGAGTGATATCTTTTAGATGCTGTGTTGTACAAGTGTTGTGATGATTGATTCCATCGAGAGGTTGCGCACGTGTTGTGCATTGTGAGGTAGCATGTAGGTTTGCTATTGAATAAATGTACCTTATATACGAAGAACGGCGCTATCGTTATGCTGCTCAGTAGAAGGAAGTAAAGAAAATGGCCGTAACTTTACGGTTTGCCATCAATGCCTACATCCAGCACATCACCAATCGGTAATTGCGGTTCACTTCATGGTACTGCACCAGGATTTCCTATTCTGTTCACTTGTGGGAAGAGGGTTCGGTTTGGTTTCGCTTTCAATAGACCAATCGCTGGCATTGGCCTAATTTCGGTGTAGCCGATGGTAGCTTTTTATTCGGGGTCACATTCGGTTGTGCCCCAAAGTTTGATCAATAGAAGTGACAGTATCGTTTTCCCAGTCTAATTTTCCATCGGCTCACAGGTGCATCGCATGGGATTTTAGCTGCCACTCTAAACAGTCAAGTTTGGGCGGGCCACAGAAAAGGATGTCTTACGCTACAAGTTCGTTTCACGGGCAATGTGTTCAGTGCAGAACAAGTGCAAGGACACGGCTTCGATAAGAATTTGCAAAACGAATTTAGTCTAACGAGCAATGTGTTTTCCTTCCAGGATACACCGGACACAAACCATTCCTGTGGCCACGCTTCGGTGAAGCTAATGTATCGCTGACGACCAAAGCGCTCTGTGACTTCACCAACAGCTATCAGCACCGGAGAAGCACCGAATGGGAGCCGATCACGTTGGCCGGTGCTGGTACCTCCCAGCCATCAGCCAAGGTGAACGAAATTTATCACAAAACGATCGGCCTTGTACCGAATTATCAGGGCCATGTTCCGGGTGCTACGTTTAGGTAAGATTTGGAGAAACGCTTCCATCTTAGTCAACACTTATCGAAACTCTATCTTTGCAGGTATGGCAAGACCTTCGGTAACGATAGCAAGGATGCTAAAAAGTATCTCAAACGATGTTAGCTGTTTTGTGCGCATGTGAATCAAAAGAAACGTTTAGAGATGAGGTATATGGTCATATATTTCAATAGCCAAAAGCCCATGCCGAGGAGGAAGCAAAATACAACTTAACAGCTAGCCAATATCGAGGCAAACAACAATTCAACCTTACTGTTGATTAATGTTCTAAGAACTTAGTGTGTTTGAGCATTTAATGCAATTTCTAGCATTGGTTTAATACAGGTAAGCTTTTCACGTGGTTTTCCTTGTAATAAACCACGCCGTTCTTCTTCCGCATCGATCGCTTTCCAGCCGTTCCAGCTGACAAATGGCTTTCCTGCGGGATCGATTCCTGGGCGAGAACTGTTTAGTTTTATGACGTTGTTATGAAAATCGCGACACACCAGATCGGCCACGCCGAAAGAGTTATTCATTGTGGTGAGAATCACGCCAGTCGGCCCTGTAGCAAGCCATCCAGAAGCGTACAAACCGGTTTCGTATTTATCCTCGATATCGTCGATCGTTTGATCACTACCGGTGAGAGTTTGTTTTAGAACGCGTCCTATGGAACATCACAAATTAGTCAATTGGATTGAAAATTCCCAAACGCGATCGGACTATTACCTCCAGCGTTATTAACGCATCCTTTCTTTTCATTGAAGTTGATATGATTGTCGAGACTAATCGCTCGGTAGCCTATGCTACGGCAAACAAGCTCCGTTGGAATGGTTTCCCGTTGCTCGGTAGCAACAGCCCTTCCTTCAACAAGCTTATTCACCACGTACTCGATCGCTTCCACTTTCGTCTGGCCAATGAAGTTGATTGGTGATCGATAAAATATTGGCCGAAAAGTGCGATCAATCTGTGCGTTTGTCGCGCTTTGCTCAGCTACACTCTTGACCATAAGTTCCGTGATACGTTTTCTGGGTCGAGGTAGATCTGGTATGCTCTCTTCAACGTCTGGTAAGAAGATTCAAGTGATGCCGTGATAATATTCGATACTGGACTAGTTTTAGGAGTTACTTACGATGAAAATCATCGACTCGCCATTCAGTTTTACAGGTTGTTAGTTTTAGCATTTCTCGAAGCTCTTTTATCGTAAAGGCCGCTTGCAGTGGACCTCTCCTGCCAACGAGATGCACGGTTTTGATATTGCTTCTCGAAAGTGCTTCCAGTGCATGTTCGGTGATGTCTGTTTTCTGTTAATGTTCAAAGACAAACATATATCCGATCGATCAATGCTGTACCAGTAGTAGTTCAAGCAGCTCGGACAGTTACCTTCAAATCGTCCACGCTGGAGAGCACGATACGAGCAACATCGACTGCTACATTTCCTTGTCCCAACAGGGTTAGCGAATTCCCACTTAGATCCGGATTAAGGTTCTCGAATCCGGGTAAACCGTTGTACCAAGCGACAAACTCGCGAGCCGACAAAACGTTTGGCAGTGTTTCGTTGGGTATTCCTAGTGTGTTGTCTTGTTCCGCACCATAGGTCTGCACAGTACATTGGAATTGTTATCGCTCGTACGCATATCCGGCCCAAAGCTGGTCATATCGCTCACCAAAAGTACAGCGTGATACCACTCGCGTAGTTCGGCCAATGTAAAGTCCTTTCCCAAACTCAGATTTCCCAGAAACCGTACCCGCGGGTTCTCCGCAGTTTTGGTGAATGTGTTGATGACATTTTTCACTTCTGGGTGATCAGGAGCTACACCGAACCTGTTGGAGCGAATAAAAGTGATGTTATTAAACAGTTCCGAGCTACAAGACCACCAAATTTACCTCACTAAACCGAACGGAACTGGCAACTTTTCGACGATATCAATCTGTGAGTTGTCCAGGTGCTTCAGGATGTACTGTGCGGTATAGAATCCAGCTGGACCAGCGCCCACGATGCAGATTCTCGGTTTAACCGTGACCGTCGAAGATGAGCTGGCAGATCGGTCGATCGTGTGGCCCACTTTCCCCGAACGAACCAGCGGAATTATTTTGCGGATCATACCCAACGCCATCAGGATGAGCTAGGTAACAACGGAAGGCGCGGACAAAACGCGAATGGTGCTCAATAATCGCTTGCTCATGGAACGATCTGCAAAATTGCCACTCCTTATCTCTGCTTATCTACAACGAATTCCGATAAAAAGGGCCGATGGTGTGTTTACGAATGAAACCGCAAAGGTAACAGCTGATGGCAATCCGCCCGCCCTCCGCAGAGGGGGAAAACGGCTGTCAAAATGATCACAACAAAAAATCTGTTTATACTGGCAGGCTCCGCGCTTCACGATGATTTTCCACCGTTTTTCCGCAGTTTTTCCGAAGTTTTCCTAATGCTACTGCATGGCACTATGTGGTACTAATCAGTCTGGTGCAGGAAAAACCGGAGGATGGAGACGGACGGCTACACGAGCGCGCGATATACCTGTATAACAGAGTACCGCGCGATATAACAGAAGAACCGGTGAAGAACTATCGGAGCGTATTCGTACTTACTCCACCAATAAATAAATAATAAAAGTAAGACTGCTTTTAATTTAAATGTACATGAGTAGAGGCGCTTGCTTTTATTGCTATTCACAGATGAAACGTTTCAACTTACACAATTAATTACGATTCGCTTTAAAGAGTATAAAAAACAGCAGCTATGCCGACCGTCACTGGTAATGTGCTAAGGACTCTAGAAGTTGAAAGGTTTGCTCGGACGTTTGTAGTGATATCCGTCCTCTTCCAGTGTTTGCGATGGTACTTCGCATGTCGGACCATTTCCACCGTTTGTACAACAGAACGGCAGTACACCGCCATTAGTGCAGCCAGGTGCTGGACTAGTTGGAGGAGGTGGAACGTAGCAGTTCGGTCCTGATCCTCCGTTGGTACAACAATAGGGAGGAATTCCTCCTGCAGGACACGCTGGTGGCGGTGGTGGCCGAGTCGGTGGAGGAGTTGGTGGTGGAGGAACGTAGCAGTTGGGGCCAGATCCTCCGTTAGTGCAACAGTACGGAGGAACTCCTCCTGCAGGACACGCTGGTGGCGGTGGTGGCCGAGTCGGTGGAGGAGTCGGTGGTGGAGGAACGTAACAGTTGGGGCCAGATCCTCCGTTAGTGCAACAGTACGGAGGAACTCCTCCTGCAGGACACGCTGGTGGCGGTGGTGGCCGAGTCGGTGGAGGAGTCGGTGGTGGAGGAACGTAACAGTTGGGGCCAGATCCTCCGTTAGTGCAACAGTACGGAGGAACTCCTCCTGCGGGACATGCTGGTGGCGGTGGTGGCCGAGTCGGTGGAGGAGTCGGTGGTGGAGGAACGTAACAGTTGGGGCCAGATCCTCCGTTAGTACAGCAGTACGGAGGAACTCCTCCTGCAGGACACGCTGGTGGCGGTGGTGGCCGAGTCGGTGGAGGAGTCGGTGGTGGAGGAACGTAACAGTTCGGTCCGGATCCTCCGTTAGTACAGCAGTAAGGAGGGACACCTCCGGCTGGACATGCTGGCGGAGGTCTCGTGGGGGGTTGAGGTGGTCTGGTTGGAACAACGCAGTTCGGTCCTATGGTATAGCAAGAAAAAAAATATTAGTCCATTCCTGAGAATTTGTAAAAAAACTACCTACCAACTCCACCATTGTTGCAAGGTGGCAGGTATTCATTTTCCTTTGTTGGGGGAGGCAATGGCGGACGAGTAGGTGGTGGGGGAGGAACATAGCAATTCGGTCCTGATCCTCCGTTAGTACAGCAATATGGAGGAACTCCTCCAGCAGGACATCTCGGTGGCTGAGTTGGTGGAGGCGGTGGTGGTCTAGTCGGTGGA
>NC_064878.1:51011048-51018548 GCF_943734665.1 Anopheles aquasalis | reverse complement strand
TTTATCCGTCTCTCGCTTACATAACACTTATCGGTTTAAATGTTAAAGTTTAAAGCTGCATTGCGGTGAGCGATTTCCAAAAATAAAACAATCTGCACCTCGACACGTGACTTTGCTGATTTCACGACGCACCGCCGCCTAATTGGAACACACAAGCAATCTTATCGAAATCGAGCCCCGAAGGTCAAGTCGCTCGTTCGCTCGCTCTCAACCTTGTGGCGGCATGCGTTTTCTCGGATGCACCCCGGTCCTCTTGCTCGTAACTCAGCTTCACCTTCGTCCATCGGTAACGGTAGTATTTAAATATTCAGGAATCTCATCCCCACAAAAACCACCGTTGTTTTTGCTTTGCAGAAGTGGTGCTTGATGCTCCCCATAAAAAAAAAAAATGAAAAGAGATGCAAATATTCAGCCCAGACGCACCGGTTTAGAGTATTTGGCGCGTCCGGCCCAAAATTATGTCGTAATCCATTGCTAAATTTGCATTTATGAGTTAACCTTGAAATAGGCAAAATATGCCGGCGTTTGGCGTTTGGAGTGCGTCGAATCGTTCGGAATCGTTTCAAATTGACCTTAACATATTTAACAGACCGGCCTGCTAACAACAGTTGCACCATATGCACCATCACCACAAAATGGCTAACGAAACGCAGAGTATGATAATCAAAACACGATTTATGTGTCGTTTCAGATCGATTTAACAAAACGGTTGTGGACATTTCTTCACCGAATGCACGGTCGTTACTCGTGTTCCTGTTCACACCGACTAAGGCCACCACGTAATAAACACTCTGTCGGCCAAACGGGTGCAATAAAAGCTGAGAAGAAGCTGCCTACAAAGGAGGACGACATTTCGTCGGCGCCCTCCAAAACAGGGTGTCCCTTTTGGGGACTTTATATGATTTAGGGAATTTCAATAGCGCCAGGCGGTTGGTTGCTCATGATGCGATGCGTTCGGTGTCGAAGCTTCGAGCTCTTAAGTAATCAATGTGTGTGCCCCGATCGTCAATGTCTCGAAGGACAGCGATTCACGATAGCGCGACAAAACGATGGCACAGAGTGCTGCAGGTCATGAGGCCAGTGGTGATGGCAAGGAGGAAGGTTGAGCATGAACTTTGCAAACAGCAAGTGAAGCAACAGGGGCCTCGATCATCTGCCAGAATGTTTCCTCTATTTATGAAAGATCGCTGGCCGTTCTCTTTCCTTGGCAGCCTGTTTGCACCATTGGACAGCGATTGGTTTTATGGATCACGACTAAACGAGAAGCGAAAGTGCAGCTCCGCTCGATATCTCGAAGTTAGTGGGCCATCCCCGGCTACAATCATCCCAGAAGAAATCCCTGTGTTTGCCTCATAAATGGGTTAACATTTTCAATTATCACCCAACGTTTGCATCATCGATGTGATTTCTGCTGTTCACTTTGGTCGATTTCGATTCGCTTGTGTCATCCAGCTTGCACTATAGTGGCATGGGAAGGTGCAACAGGAACACACCGGTGCTGAAGACCTCTTCGGGATTGGGCATCTGGCAGTTGCAAAACCTTCCGCGGTGACAATTGAGACTCGCCGAGCGTGCCAGCGTGTTTGGGCGCATGCGGGAATCGAATTGAACTTTTCAGCGAATCATTAATCACGGACCAACGGGATGGGGGAGGGCACCGTTTATGGTTAGTTTGCGGTGTTCGGTTCCCCGGTTGGTGTCTGGTGTGTACCGAAGGTCTCGAGGAAAATTGCACCACGGGGCAATCGATAGAATGTCGACCAAAAGCCAAAAGTGAAGCCGATCTTTCCGTTCGCTCTGGCGCAAGAACCCGACCAGCCGGACGGCCGGCCAGTGGTCTTCGTCGGTCTTCTGTTGGACACGATCACGAAGGAACGTCAGCGAGAGGGTGAGTCTTTAGAAACGCCCACCGATCGCTTCCGATGGGCTTCATTTCGCACTTTGCAGAAGACGCCGGCAAACAGACGGCCACGTCTATCGTCGCGGATGAAAGCGTGGCTTCTGGTGCGAGAGCGGGTGCGGTGTAAGTGATTTAAAGTGATGTGCCCGAACGGGGTAATAAATGTTATTATTCTGTCAGACGCCAGAGCCACGCTGGTTGCTGGTTCGACGGTTGGTGTGTGGGCATGGTGAAGGTTAGGGTGCATCATTTAGCGTCAGTGGCTTGCGGTGGCTGAACGTGGCACGTACTACCATGGGTCACAAAGAGGGTTAAGCTAACGAGTGATGCGTCTTGCAAGTGTCAACTGCTGCGCGCATTTGGCACAGTTTTGAGTGAATGCTAGCACGAGCTCCTCGCTTGAAGTCTTGAAGGAGGAACTCTTTTCGTTAGTCATCCAACGGGATCTAAAATTGACAGTTTTGTTGGCAACAAATGTTAGAAGGTTTTGGTTTGTTCTACACCAACTGATTAACAACCGGACGCCAATTTTATGCCTCTCACGTTGATTGGAGGCTCACGATTCTTCAGAGACACATCAAGCTGATTGATTCCAATCAGCCAGAACTCATGGTCACCCCTATCTGAAACAATATTTGCTCGCTACTCGTATCCAAACTCATATCATCGAATACAGTTTGTCTCTTACTATTTTTGGCAAACGTTCTTAAAATAACTCCGCATGCCATCAACGAGCCGCAATCATCGTGTCGATGGCCTCTTACCCCGAAAAAAACTCGCCAAACATGTATCCCAGCACTTCGTAACAGACGACAAGCGAAGAGACAAACAAGCATAAGGCGCATAAATCACGGCACCACCAGCATCACTAGCAGCAAGCATCCTCCAATCCATCCATCACATCCCAATCCATCACTCATTCATCGGGGCGCACGTTCGTACCCGGTGTGTGTGGTATGCGGTTATGACATCACACGCAGTTCTACATATCCGCTCCAGGCCAGGCCAGGCCAGGTGGCGCAACCGGTGCCAAGCGATACGCGCGCATTATTAAAGCACCCATCCTTTCGGAACGGTTGGAGTGAATGCTCACCATCTTTCGGTTTCGCTAAAGATCATTCTCCAAATTGCCGTACGATGTGCCGCCTTCAGCTATCTTGGGATTCCCAAGACAGATCCAGGTGGCTGAGCGAAGTAAAAAGTAGAAATCATACAATCCCACTGCCCTGCTGCTGCCGCCCTAAGACGTCTCTTTCTCGTGCTAGCTTTCGGACTGTTGACCCACTGATTGAAATGTCAAAGAACGGTCAGGCGTTTGGGAATTCCGTATCCAGCACACTCGACTATCTATCCGGCCGTGGCCACACAACGTTCGCGAAGGAATGTTAACTCTTTGTCAGACCACCAGCAGCGGGTTACACCACGATCGGGACCACGATTGTCTCGCCAAATAATCGAAAAAATACGCACAAAAAAAAGCTACCAGTGCGCAAAAACGTGTGTGCTAGCGGCGTGTGTATGCATCCGACCTACCCGAAGACCGGTCGGTGCGAACCACCGCGATGAGGGCGTTGCAAATTGCATAACCAACAGTAAGTGCAACGGCATGGTCAACACGAGCAAAAGGGGGCTTGGATGTCGACAGGATCGAGCTGACTGAGCCCGCGGAAGGCAATAATAAAAAAAAGAACGGGAAAACTAATGAACCCCGAGCGACCGAAAAGGTTACACAGAAGCTGCGGGAAGATGCTGGATGGCGCCGTCAGCCAGCGTCACTCTTCTTTCTTTGTGTCCCGTTTTAAGAAACACTTTCATTAGCGGCCAGGCCGCGGCCGTGCCGCTCCAGGGTAGGTGGAAGGTTAAACAAAATGGGCAAAAATATGAGATTCTCAGATGAGATGGCTCTGCGGTGTAAAGGGTAACAGGGCAGTAGCGTAACTCCCGAAAACTTGGTTTGTGGCTCAAGCTAACGCAGGTAATGGTTGAGTTGGCACCAAGCTTTCATTCCTAACCATATCTATTCCTATCTGACGGCCTACCAACACGGCCACAAGGCACCAATCAATTAATAATGCGGCACATTAAAATGACATTATGATCCGTCGCGTCGAGAAGATCCGTTTCGATCCGCGAGACACGTGTGTTGCAAAGTCACGATTCAGACACACGCGTGGTGTGTTCCCTCTGGATAGGAATGCTATATCCTGCTTCCTTTCAGCACACAAACACAGCCACAATCACCAATAAACACACATTGATAGTCCCAAATAGATTGTAGAAGAAGAACGCTCACCATCTTGGCGGAAGCCGCTAAGGGCAGTCACCGAGCAACCGAGTATTGGAAGGTCCGGTTTCACTTTCAAACTGCACTCGAATCCACTTTCCACTGCCACTTTCTACCGAGCCTTCGAGTCCTTGTGTCCTTTTGTATCCTTTTGCTAACACAGTTGTTGCTGCCAAACCATCGACGAGATGCAACCACTTGTCACGTTCCCACGAGACGATCCTGGCTGGTCGTCTCCAGGCTGGGCTCCGTCCGACGGAACAGAGAGAAAAAAAACTAAGCACCCGGCGCAGGGGTTCACGACACGACTGAGCGACCATCTCGGTACGGCACGGTTTATTTATATATCGGTCTCGGATTGTATTTTTGGGTGGTACCTAGCAAGCCCCACGCCGGTCCATCCGCTTCCAGCATCCGGGCGAGAAGGGAGGTGGTGACGTTGGTGACGCCGGGCGTCATGAGCGTCTTCCTTTCCGAGCCTGAGCCGAGAGCCGAGCGCGAGATTAGTATGCGCGCAAGTGCAGCACCTTGCGATGGAGGTACGGGGCAGTGGCAAGGCTGGGGGGTCTGATCATCAAGCGAGCCTTAGCCTGAACCGCAAAAGGGGTGGGGAGACAATGATTTTCTTGCTTGGTGTCGTTGCTGAGCCAGCATCCCCCCCTAGGGGGGCGGGCCGCGAGAGAGCCTTCTTGCTCCGTCGAGAGCGAAAGTGATGCGAGCGAACCCGAAGCCAGCCAGCGTGTATGTGTCACACTGCCAGAGAGAGAGAGAGAGAGAGGCGCCCTCGGACAGTCTAATGACGCAAGCGTCTTCCCCCTCCCCGTTCCCAGGGTGGGGCGTTTTGGGACGCTAAGCTCCCTCTCCGTGATTATTATGCTTCGGAGCATCGGCGACCGCGGTACACCGCTGTTGGCACCGCGTGGAGACCCTTACGCGCCGAGGGAGGAAAAGGTCAACGCCGATCGCGACGTCATCCCTCCCTCGTTGCCCTCCCGGACTGGACCGGAGACGCTCACTGTTGCTGCTGCTGCTGCTTGCTCATCATTGGCCACGGAGTGTACAGCAGCACTGTTCACATCGTCTGCAGTACTTGCAGGAGGCTTCGAGGTGCCACAACAACTCACCGTTCACGGTGTGGAGTCAGAGATCTCGCAGAACTTGAACTCGAACCAACTTCTAGAGCCTAGCTGCTGATAAGATCGCAAATTTGTGATTTGCTTTGAGAATTCATCATCACCGTCATCATCATCATCATCATCGTCTGGCCCAGCCTGATCAGCTTAGGACACTTTGTGGTTGTGGCATTTGGAGCACACCGATCGATCGCCTAATTTATGAACCGATCCACCGATTGGTCGAGACGCTCAAGGTTTGATCGTTTGCGACCGATTGGCCGCACCCTGGGCCGGGCATCAAGGCAAGTGGCTATCTCTGGCTGGCTGGGTGGCTGGCTGGCTGATGATGCATGCCTGCGCCCAGCGACACCCGGATCGGTTGCTCCGGTAGGGAGAGAGAGCGAGCGAGCAGTGAGAAGTTAAGTTATTCACACCTCAAGCCGGTACCGTCTGTGGCGCCGGTCCTGCGCTCATGATCATCGGTAGGCTGATGACGAATTGTGTGGTGCCGGTAGTCAATTTAGCTCGTAATCGGCTTAACGTAAATGTGTGCTTCAACCGCTGTTCGAGGGATCTTTAACCGAATGTAGGTTCCGTTTTGATGACTATCCGGGTTGAATTTGAATTCGCAGCCGCGTTGAGTTTTATGTTTTACATTAGAATGCGCGTGTGAAATGGACACGTTGTTACGAGGCTTGGACTGTTTCGGAACATCTGGTCCAAGAGACGATCCTTATCAAATAGGAGATCTGTTACTCATAAATTTGTGTTAACAAACGGGTTTGGGGTATGCTGAATGTATGTTGTGAGACTAGACGATACCTTTGATTCTCACACGAGTGAACATAAGCATTGGTCATAATCGTCAGATTATTTACTATTTTCGACATTTTTATAGCATCTATTCGTTATGCTGCTTTTACTACTCATCATGGAGCAATGGATTAATATTTTATTTTTTATGATTTATGTTGGTTTATGATTCAACATGGACAATTTTAAGCATTACTCTTTCACTCCCTTTCTTCGCGCGAGAGACATGGACGTGCAAGATGCTGTAAATGGTTATTTCTCAAAATGTCCATATTTCAGTTGATAAAGCGGCACCATATTGGGCATCCTAGGCATCAATGCTCGTGTCTCGGGTTAGTAAATTAGAGTAGGCGTCATTTCATCGACAGCTCACATCAACGCCTGCTACCAAACTCTTCTTCTGTCCTTCTGCTCTGCTTCACATCAATGAAAATGAACACTCTCGACTCTCGACTGTCACCCTGCTCAGGCGGATCTACACCAATCCAGGGGTAAATGGTGGAAGGACATTGAGTTGGTAATGGTTCGCCAGCAGCAAACAAAACATCTGCGAAAACATCGTGGAGCGTGCGTGGTTTAGCTTTCGATCAGAACGGATCATTCAAGAAAAAGAGTCAGACGGACGGCGAACGGTTCGTTTCGATCGATGACGCATAAGATGTATGAGTGAGTATTGTCATACTTAATGATATCGTTATTAGTCAAGTTAATATTGGTTACTATCGGTTTTCGATTGCCAATTCAAAATCGCAGCAGAGGAAGGATCAAGTTACTGGTCTGTTCGTTGGTTGATTTGTCAAGTAAAGATAGTGCTACAGAGCATATAGCGAGCGTGCTCATTTCCGCTTATAATATGCGTGTGATGCATACATGAGCGTGCGAAAAAGAATTCGCGAACGATGATGTCAACTCCTACGGTACTACATCACGTTACATTTAGAAAATCAGCAACCATTAAGCGTCTCCTATAATGCCTCCTCTGTCTCTCTCTCTCCAATGGGGCACGCGTTTGGCGTAGATTATCATAAATTTTGAATTTGCTGTCCATTCACACTTCTCACTCTCAGCCTCTGATGCTGCGGGCTGGTTCCATGGTTTGCATCCCATGGACTGGTTTAAAAGATTTTATAATCCGGATGATGCGTTTTGCAACTTCTTCCACCTGGTCATCATCATCACCAATGCAAATTAAGTCGAGCTATGCTCCTCCTCAGATGCCGCGCAGCCATAGCATCGATATGCGGTTTAGGTATAAAAAGCATAGTCCAAAACAAACCAAACATGGTTGTGGGGACCATTTTTTTTCCTCTTTCAAAGGTTGCTGCATCACCGAGGAGTGCGTTTGGAAATATTTTCTAGTGCAAGGTCAACAGCGCAACCGCGTTATG
>NC_064878.1:50983548-51006048 GCF_943734665.1 Anopheles aquasalis | reverse complement strand
ACAACGAGACCGCGTCCACCGCCAACAACAACGAGACCGCGACCTCCGCCAACAACAACGAGGCCACGTCCTCCACCAACAACAACGAGACCGCGTCCTCCGCCAACAACAACGAGGCCACGTCCACCGCCAACAACAACGAGACCGCGTCCTCCGCCAACAACAACGAGACCGCGTCCTCCGCCAACCACGACAAGGCCGCGTCCTCCGCCAACCACGACAAGGCCGCGTCCTCCGCCAACGACTACAAGACCGCGACCTCCGCCAACAACAACGAGACCGCGTCCTCCACCAACAACAACGAGGCCACGTCCTCCGCCAACAACAACGAGACCGCGTCCTCCGCCAACAACAACGAGACCGCGTCCTCCGCCAACAACTAGACCTCCTCCACCACCGACAACGGTATCGTATCCTTCAACGACACCAGCGGTTGTGTTCCTTGGTTGTCCCAACGGCGGAGTCGGTCCTTACTGCTGCACCAACGGTGGAGTCGGTCCTGGATGTGTTATTCCCCAAGGTCCACCGTACAAGACGTGCGATAACGGTGGCGAACCACCGTTCTGCTGTGTCAACGGAGGAGTTGGACCGTACTGCGTTGAGTTCCAGCAAGCGGTTGAGGTGAGCCCACCGACGACGATCATCTACACAGGTCAGCCGGTGTGCCCGAATGGCGGAGAGCTACCGTTCTGTGAACCACCGAACCAACAAGGAGACCGCCCCTCATTCGGACAGCAGCCGACGCAGCAAATACAGCCACAGAGACCGATCAACCAGGGAGGCTATGGCGTTCGTCCACAGGTCTCAGGAGTTAGCGTGATACCGAGCAGTACTGCGGCACCGTTCTACCAGGGTGACACCGGTTTTGGTCAATCGTTTGCGAACTCTTTCTCCCAGGCCATCACTCCTCGTCCGATGATTAACACAGCGTCGAGAATAGACACTGAGCAGCGTCCAGTGGCCGCCGCTAGACCGCAAGCACAGCAACGACAACCGACACCTGGTCCAGTTCAGGTGACTCCGAGACCACAAACACCTGCAGCAGCACGTCCTCAGCCAACGCGCGCCCAGGCCTCTCCAAGACCACAAACGGCAGCACCGCCACGCACACAGCCACCGCGTGCCCTGCCAAGTCCTGCTCCGCAGCGACAGAATGTCGCCGCAACGGCATCGGCAGCCGCCGGATTCCCGAACACGGATTTCAACAACCGATCGCCCATCAGACCGGCATCAGTGGCAGGCTTCGGACCAGCGAGCGTCGGAGGCTCCAACTTCCAGCGACCACAGTCGGATGGCGCGAACGCTGAGCATGGGTTCTACTACAAGGACGGTGACCAGGCTGTCATATTCTAAACTAGGCTACGTTCCTAATGCTCTAAGATTGGTAATGTAAATAAATGAATGGTGGTTCCGCTGTGCTTGTGCAATGGGACATTGAATAATGCAATGCGCGTTGTGTCCTTTGTTTTCTACCGAAGGCGGTTACAACTAAGTGTTTATTGTGTTTTTTTAACCAATCGACGAAAAACTGACAAAGATATAGATTTTTGAAAATCTACGATTGATACTTGGCTCAATTCAGATCGCTACGCGTGTTTCCCAAAACCTTCGTTTTCATTGTCGGTGCCCATCGTAGCATAAAAACTACTGAAGAATCCGATAGATAAGCTTAAAATCTATCAAAAAAGTGCTGTTTTGTATATTTCTAATGACCCCTCACGCAGCTACGATGGGCACCGTTTTGGGTCCGAATCAAAAGACTTGCTCGCTTAAGCGACGAACCTGGTTTGACTTTTCCAACTTTAAAATACTGCCAAAAATTGAGAAATTAGACATTCAACAAAAAACTCGACGGTGATATCTGGATAAACATATAATCTTTAAAAAGAATACTTATTTATTAATCAATTGTTTCAACTATTCAGTGGCGTAATCATATCAGTACCCATGTTTATCGATGCATCTCTATCCGCTGTCAAGTGACACGCGACTTGCTAACTGTGTTTCGCAACTATTAATCAAGAACGTTGAGTGAGCAGAGGTAGATTGGCTTACGGCCAACCCCCGAATCCACCCTCAATGGGAATTGCCTTTAAACCGACACGATTGCCCTCTTTCGCTTTGTCGCACTCTGCCCAAAGGTCGTGCACGGAAGAGCACCCAAGTGTCAGGTCGATAATTTGTTGCAGTTTACCACGAACACGGACCGGGCAGCGGGTATGGGATTAGATGCAGTTGATCCGCTAGAGGCGCGTTTGCCATAACATAATGTCCACAAACGTCTTACAGCGAAACCAATCTTGTGCGGCCCACCCGTTCCATCGGACGATGATGATCATTGCCGATTGCGTTCCACAATGAAGTTCCGTGACGAAGTGGTCGCTTCGCTCGCCCGAAACATAGCCCCTGATGGCAAGGAGTCGATGGGTTATGGCATAAGCTGTTGTTGTTGTACTTGCGAAATTAGTAGCGAAGGAATGAAATACTTGTTCTCACATTTCATCATCATTTTTCAAAATTATTTTTACAGTCTTTTTTAAGCCAGAGCTCTCGATCAAGGATCATGAGGGTAATTTCTGAACCCACTGACAGACAACCTACAGCTCGTTCTGCACAGACTAGGCCAACGACGACGACGGGCGGATGTATTCACTGTCAGCGCACGCGACTTCCCTTCAACCCTGGATTGGATATGGCCTGGGGGTGTTGGTTTTCCAAATAACACACCAGAAGCCTCATCGGATAATCAATAATTATTAACACTGTCAATCAGTGTGCTCACCACGAACGATCGCAATGGCAAACGTCTGCATGGTATGGTGCATGTGCAAAAAGGTGAATCAGCGATCATTAAACGAGAGCTTCCCCGTGACGACTGGACACGTCGTTATCGAGGCCATTGTGGTGTGTGCGCCAGTGCGTTGGTCTTGGCAATGACGCTCCATGCGACCGACCCTCAAATCATGTCCATAGTTTCACCATATTCTCTTCTGTTCAATTCGAGATTTCAAGTCTTCACTGTGGGATTGTTTGGAATGTATCTGCCCTAAGCTACTCAATAATATTAGTTTTGCACACGAACCACGCGATTGCAGTCCAGAAACATAGCATTATACTCTCCAGTGAGGTAGCTACAAGGGATTACAACCAAATTATCGCCTTCCAGTCACCCCTGAACACTTCTGCAGATGTAAAGAGTGTATCGGAATGGGCATTCGTTGCCGAAAACATCTCTGCCCACTCATCTGCCACATGAAGGTTGTTCTGCAGCTTTAACTTACCCTCGAAGCGAATCGTTAGCTAGGGGTTTTCTCAAGCCAACAAGCATCATTATTACCGGCCCCCTATCTGCCGGCATCTACTAGTGGCTACTGTTTCAAACAAGAAGATCACTATCCGATCGCCAGTAGACGGGAAAAACAAAAACACGAGCTGCTATAAAGAAGAGCACCACATCCTCCATGAGGGGGACACCGTCGATCATTACATTCGCTGCGGAAGCGCTGACCCTTGTAGCACTGTCAAGAATCGGCTTAATGCTTGCGTAAATACTCCGCCGTGGTACTAGAAGTGCACACGGCGTTAATGCTGTAGAATGCTACCAGCAACAGATTCGCGCATGGACACGATTCATCTAAATCGTGACCATGGTCAAGACAATTTTCAGATTATTAGCCAGTTAATAGAATCGCGCTCATCATACGGCAGAAGGATTCGGTTAAATTTAAGTTTTTAGCAAGATTTTCGTCACTTAATGTTAAAGGAACAATAGATGATAGTAACTGCACTTACATAGTATAATAGCCCGATTTGTCCCGGTTCCCGGCTCGCCGAATTTGACCCAGATTCCGTTGAACCATTCACCGTTTGTTGCAGCATCGGATCAACGCACGCAAACAATACTATCGCTCGGAAGCGTAAATGCAATAAACGCTCCCGAACGCACATGAAGAATACGATCCTGCGTACCATACTTTTGTGCCATTAGCCGGATCTGTCGATACCATGGATCGCCATTACCGATGCACCACGTGGTATGATCGAGCGTGAACACGTGGCCACAGTTCGTTCGTGTGAGCTAACCTTCTTATCGTCTTTCTCACGCCATCTGCCAACAACAAAAAAAAAAAATGCGTCGATTTCTCGTCATCGTTTCGGTGGGTGGCAGTTAATGAGTGCAATGCGCGGTGTTTAATGGGTTCCATCTTTATGGTACCCCACGCTCGCTCGATAGCTGGCTTAAGCTCCCTTTAGTAAAGGTTTTTGGTGCCGTTGAAGGCATCTCCTAAACAAAAACACAACCCTTCGCGTTGCCCTTCGAACGATCTTCGAAAAGCTCACTTCGCAGCATGTTATGATGACCTTCAACTGATGGCGCGCGGTGCGGGAAGGGGTGGGTTGGCATTTTTGACGCTTCATCCTAGGCCCCGGCCGACCGATGAGCAATACGGTTGGGTCCAAATGCGCACCCCGCACACTTCACGCGATAGCGATCGCGCGAACCCATTTTATGCTCGCAACGCGTTTATGTGGACCCCTTCCGCGAGCGAGCAAGCGATCGCGGTGGCGGTCAGGTAGCGCATGGATTAGTCGGACCTACCAAGCTGTTGGTGAGAGATTTATGTGGCATGCAAGGTGAAGACCGGGCACACATTTCGCCACATCCCGCCATTCGACCGGTGCTTGAGGAATCCCAGTTTTGTATGAGATTTAAGGTGTTTTCCCTGCTTCAGAGCACCCGTGCGCTACGATGTCCATTTTGTGCCACGCTAAACGCACCAAATATGATGAGCTAGCGACGCATGCGAAGTGTGAAACCGGCGGCATCGGCCATTGTTTGGAAATGGTGGCGCGTGCGCGAATTGTTCTGCCGCTGATGGATTGCACCGGTTCAAGTGGGGCACGCGGTGGCTTTAGCATAACGTTACGCGCCTTTTGCAGGTGTTCTTTCGATTTGCATGATGTATAGTCGCAATAGTAATGCCTTCGACCGCTGCTGCCTAGCATACATCTTCGCTGGAATTCATTGGCCAACCAGAGCAGTCTGGTTATGGAAAATTATGTCGCTCCAAATAGTAGCATGGATTTATATTTCTATGCTTCATTAACTCATAATCATTAAGCCGACGATACATGAAGCGTAAACTTTCGTATAAACTCAGAATGTAATGCCAAAAAGTTTACCCTTCGTGTGGCAGGCAAAATCGCATAAAAGTTTATACCGAAACGTCAAATGCAATTACATTCGGGCACCTGCAATTACACTATGCTATTACATCAATTACATGTGTTTCTTGCCACAAAACATATAAATCGACGAGATAAGTTGATTTCTGAACATCTTTTTATATATTTTAAGATGTTTTTACTGTATATTAGCGATTGTAGATGTTGGAGCCACGATTGTCAAAAAGCCGATGCTCCTCCGCATGACAGGATGCTACCTGTCATTGGCGTGAGTGACCACCGGCTGGGATCCTTCCCCAGGGATCGTGCTGCACAGGGAGGCCAGCACGGGCCCTTTCGACCTGCTGCGGCTCGCAAGATAGGACGTGGAGCGGGCCTCCGTCCAGGATAGTACAGCAGAGAGAGATTTTTTAAAGTGTTAGAATAGTACCATTAAGGTGATACCATACCGATACGAATAAAAGGTGTGGACAGTGTAAAACACAACAGTAGAACATTCAATTCATCATAACGCTACGCTTCATGTTGGTGCTGTGTTTACGCTTGCTTTTACGCTCGGATTTACGCTCCGCGGGCCTATAATCTTTTTGACATAAGTATAATCTTTTTGGCATTACACTCTGAGATTATACGAGAGTTTACGCTTCGTGTATTCCTACCTTTAAAGCATTTTCTTTAAACGAATTTTTAACACACAGTAGGGACACAGTTCAAATTAAGAAATGATTTAGCCGAAATTTGCATGACCGAATTCAAATTGAGATAAATGAAAAGATAAATTGATATAAACAACAAATGCAAATGTCTCACTCCTTATTTAATTCAACCAAACACAATAACTGCCAGCATCAAACATAAACGAATGTACCTTTTTTACATCCAATCAAACTGAATTAAATAATTCTCATTCTCTTCTCTTCACAACACAAGCATCCTTAAAATACGCATAAAAAGACGCCCACGTACGGCAGGAGTCCGCTCTTCATCTGAAATGGTAAACCGGAGGACCAGATTCGCCTTTTCGGTTGTTTCCGTTTGGCACACCGCTAGGCTGTTAGCCAATATGCAAATTTCCTCTGCTTTCTGGTGGTCTTCGGATATTCGGCCCGTTCGTTCCGACCGCGTATCGCAATCGAACGACCTTGACGCTGGTAAATCTTCCCGATTCCCTCCCCCATGCAAATGACCAAACGAAACTGAAAGCTCCCAAAGCCGCCCCGTGCAGCCGTGGTGGTGCAAGCGACAGATGAGGTGGGATGAACGAAATGCCGAAAAACCAGTTCGATCGAGATCGGGTATCGGGCAAAGCATTATAGGAAGCTCCGGACGCCGAAATCGAGTCCTGTTTTTTTGGGGAGAGGAACATCCAGTCTTGAATTATTGGAAACCGAACCGACAGTGGGTAACGCAATAAATCCCAATCATAGGATCCGATCGCGCCACAGCAGGACAGCATCACAGGAATGTTGGTGAAAGAATGTGCTACAAAGTACCCAGTATCCGGACCGGTCGACAGTTGAGCAGTAAATCTGCCAAATTGTACAACAGAATTATTGGTTAAAGATCTCCCAAACAAACGGATCGATCGTGTGCGATCGCGAGCGAACGTACGAACGCTTGATTGGCACCCAATCACGCTCATTAGCCGGCTGCTGGCCATTATTCCATCATTCTTAATTTGCAATATATGATGGGTGATCATGAGCATGGCTAGACAACAGTTTGTTCCTGTTTGAGCCGTTGACATTCACTCACTCGGTTCGGCCCGTAACATCCGATTGATGAACGACTCAATCAGGTGCAAATGAAGGAAGCAGCACCGCATGATGTGGCGCAGTGTCGAGGTGTCGATAACGATGTGTATCGCTTCGTGTGTGTTTGTGTCGACCTTCGTTCCTTGGAGCTAATTTTCCAACTCGTTAGGGCCTCGAATCGATGAAAAGAGCAAAAAAACAACACCCAGCTGCAGCAGATGAGAAGGAAAGTGACCTCGGACAGGGGCTAGTAATTGATTTAGCATCGCAACCCCGGTCTACCGTGGACTACAATGTGCGGTCGCCAGTCCGGCAGTAGGTCACGGTTGGTTCGATTAGAGCCGGATGGTGGTAGAAGAAAGAAAACCCCAGGGAATCGACACGGAACACCCCCGTCCCCGTCCGCCTGCCCGGTATCAGTCAACGGCAGAGTGAGGCTAACTAGTGTTCAATGTCCGTCCGACCCGGGGGGGTTCAGTTCGCCCTCAGCTCAGCACCAACTGGTTCGCCATTTCATGGACCATGGCCAACGATCGTAGGGCAGGCGGAGCAATGGTGGGCAGGGTGGTCAAGCGTGCAGCGCAGTGCTTAGTAGCAGCAGTAGCACCGCACCACATTGGTACACAGAGCCGCTGCGAAGATGCTCCAGCAGCTATTCTTCATTCGAGTTCCGCTGCAGCTGCAGCAGCCCCGGCAGCTCGTAAAGTTCACGACAATGTTGCTCACGACAACAACGATGGTCGATGACTATGGTGTATGATGCGCTGATGTTATGTAAATTTGCACTAATAAGCAGAACCTGGGGGCGGTGGGTGTGCTGGGCCGAGAAGATCCTAGCGCACTAGCCGGACCATTTGCCGGACACGACGTGGAACTGGTGTAGCCCGTTTGCAGGTGTGCTTCGAAGGCAAATATTTGCTGCCCATTCTGCACCACCACTGAACCCTGACATGATGCTGGTGGTGCTGCTGCTGGTCGGTGCAACTTCCTAGTGCGCTTACTGTACAATAATGGACGATAATGAAGCAGAAGACTAGAAGCACCGGAGACCAGCCAGTTTCAATGAGCGTGAGCACGATCAGTCATTGGTGTGATCGCGATGCAGCACTCTGGCAACTGGCGCTAGCAGTGACAAGAGGGGCCCGTAATCAATCGACTCCTGAAATAGCGCTTAAGTGGCGCACTGATCGATCATCGGGTTGCATCGGGTTTTGATGGATTTCGGATGGACGCTGGTCGCCCTCTTGTTGTTGGCTTAAAAGTCAAGTACGTCACGCTTACCGTGTCGCGCCCAGTACCAAGTATGGAGTTGTTGGGACCCTATTTTTGGCACTCAAACATTTCGGGCTTCGCACAATCTCCCAATATGGCGATCTGGCAGCACCGGTTTGTTCTTGAGTACTCGATGTGCTCGATGTGCTGGTGAGCGTTCAAGTGCGCGAGTCCTCGGCGCCATCCCAAGAATCGATGGGAACTGGCGATCACCGCTCTTCACAGGGAATCGTCAGTGTCAATGTGACGGCACAAGATGAATGGCAGTTTGTGCAATGATTTTGTTTTGATTAATTTGTGAAATGATACACACAACAAAACAACAAACTATCTGTGAGATGTAGATACATTTTAGATGCTTTTTATTGTACCTCCACAAAACGCACAGGCGCAAATGTGCGAGAAATGCGAAACACAGGCTTGACACATAAACTCCCAACCTGAAGAAGCCTCAGCAACTAATCCTGTTACGTAACACAACAGCAACTTGGCTAGCTTTCCTGAGCGCACCGGAGAGAAAGAGAGAGCAAAGTGTGTTAGCTTTCGACACGCACGTGCCATTTGTGGTCATGTGGATCGGTTATGTCCCCGTCCATGTCCATTGCGTTTCGCGCCAATACAAACACTGGGCGCGTGCTCACCCTCGCGCAAACATCATTGTTTATTACACTCCGTCTCTACACCCAGCGGCAGATGCATAGGACACCTTAGGTCACTTGCACAGCTGCCTACGATGCACTATTTCGGTGCATCGTTTTGACCCTTCCTTTGGCCAACCGCCAACCGCAACCAAGTGCACAACCGACCGGTAAGCAAGATGAGGCAACTGAGTTGAACGTGCGGCACCATTCGGGCGATAAGTAATAGTACCAAAAAATAAATGGTAGCCGCATCAAAAGCATCTGCGCCGAAAGCTGGCGTTGGTCATATGCGAGGAGCATCACCACGAGGTAGGTCGTGGCCTGCGAATCGCGTGCTGCATACCGAGTGTACCAAGATGCGCGATTGATGCGAGTTGGCGGTTCTTAAGGCACGTTCCGTTAGTGGTGGTGCCTGCGCAATAGAACACGCGAGATAATTAAGATGGAATTTGCTAGATGAAGCGAAACTTAATGGAAGATGGTTTGGTAGTGATGCTGAAGGATATGGGTAGATGTTTCGAAATGGTGTTGGATCGCTTGAAGATGATCAGGTGGAAAATGATGTTAGAAGAGATTCTCGCAGGTTAAGTGGCCACCATTCGATGGACTAACTGTGTGATTTGCCTGCTATGAACGTTGTACAAAGCAAATTATCGATTTACAACACGAATTTCAATTAATTACTCTTCTTTTAAGCTAATTAATTGTATTTATAAATCACAACAAAGCGTAATGATCTGGCAGCATCCTGCCGAATTGTATCCTGGCACTTCCACTGTATTTCCAAAGCTTCAAAGCAACATTCTTTTGAATGCTAATTCCATCGACCGAATCCCACTACTCACCGCTACCATCACATTATTCGTGACAGATTAATTCATTTGTCATTCCGAGATGGAGATACGACAGAATAATTGATTTTATTACAATTTTATCACCCCATAAATGCACAATTAAATCATTCATATCCTCCCGCCATCAGAAACAAATTAGTGCCCGTTAGGAGAGTGAATGAACGGCGAAAGGGGCATGACCCAGCGGCGATCACTTTGCAGCCAAAGTCTGCCAAATCAAATTAACGGAACGCACGAATGCCTTCGATGCTAGGGGCTGGCTCTAATGTTTTAAAGTTGGGTGGCCACGTGGTCGACTGAAACGATTGCATCACGACATAAGCAAACTCGCGGAGTCGCAAACGTACGAACGCTACGAGCGGCTTCTGCATCCATGGAACGACCGCAGTAAGTGACATAATCTGCGTCTCGTAGAGGAAGGAGGAAGAGGGATGGTTGTGAAGGAGTTAAAGTTGACCTAAGGTACACGGTAATGATGCGAGCGAGCGAGCGCGAGACTCCCAACGCGCACCTTGAGTGTTTGCTGTTTACTAAGGTCGAATCCGTCGCGAACCTAAGGAACCTCCCTCCCGGGGGCGAGAAGCTACCGGTCGCCGGAGGAAGAAGGAAGGTGCTAAAAGTAATGTTGTCTTTCTATGTTTTCTTTTTCTCCTCGCTCGTCAACCTGCGACTCGATCTGGCTTATGCTGCGTGGCGTACGCTTTACGACGGTTTTTGTAGGTTAATTCTCTCATCTCCCGCGGGTTTGTTGGCCGCAGGCCAGACCGCTCATAAGTTGAACAACACTTCCGGAACATGCTTCCGTTCCGTTCGGTGCTGATTTGTCAACACGTGGTCTGCGTGGTTTGCGTTCTCACGTTCCAAGGTCATGACTAATGAGCTCCCACCACCACCACCACCGCGTTGTTCACAGCGTCTTGGAGTGAATGCTGCAAGCTCTTAAGCGGCCGGCCCACGGTCAGTCGGATGGGTTGCTTGTTTCATTTCGACGCCCCAGGCTTGGGGACAGCTGCATTGAGGTTGGGATCGCAGAATGCAAATCCAAGTGACAGATGTGTTCTCCTTTTTGTCGAATTTCTTCTCTCTCTCTCTCTGCATTCTGTTAAGCGAATAGAATTGATTATCTGTAACTAATTTTATTTTATTTCGACAACAAATAAATCCCTGGGCGAGATCGATCAGTCGTTGTAAAAGTAGTCTTCCTTCTGTTGTTCATCATCATCATCATCGTCAACATCACCCGCTCCTGGCCTCACTGGCCTCTGTGGGTTCGAAAAACCTTCGAAAACAAGTTCCCATCGGCTATACTGACGGCAAATCAACCTCTCCACCCCTGCCTGCCTGACAAGCAATTTAGCAGCTCGTTAATGGCGCATCGGATTGGCTAAAGGATTGGTACCGCATCACGGATTGACCGATGCAGCTCCATAAGCAACCCACACGATCACGGGCTGGAGGCTACAGCATATGCCTGGAATGCATATGGGGGCCCGGAGAGCATGGTGAACCGGATCTGACCCGGGTCTACTATATCGAGCCTATTTGGCCTTTTAACGGATGAGCACCCGTTGATGCTTCTAGTTCTAGACGCACCACTGAAGGTCTACTACCGATGATTCATCGAACAAACAGGACAGCACTACAGTATAAAGTCCATTTATTCAAAATATAATTATTTTTCTTTGTGATTTGATATCAATCCTATATTTCCATTGGGGGGGCTCTAATGTTAGAAAAAAACACATCACCATTGAAGAAATCATTCAACCTAATTTTTTAAAGTCAATGTCACATTAAACTGCAACATGTGAAGAACATCTGGTTCCATTTTGGGGAAGTTTTATTAAAAACTTCTTCCATGGCATCAAATTTAGGAACACGTCTCTTCGTAAAGGTACTTTTGCCTCCGGTGCCCATCGTAGCCGCGTACTGGGTAATCGGAAATACATAAATCAGTATTCTTTTGATAGATTATAAGTTTATGCAGGTATTCCCGATGAATTTTTGTTGAATGTACATTTTTTCAATTTTTGGCAGCATTTTAAAGCTGAAAAAGTCAAACCGGGTTCGTCGCTTAAGCGAGCAAGTCTTTTGATTCGGACCCAAAACGGTGCACATCGTAGCTGCGTGAGGGGTTATCAGAAATATACAAATCAGCACTTTTTTGATAGATTTTAAGTGTATCTAGGTAGTCTCGCCAATTTTATTGTAGATTTTTCAATTTTTCGATTTTTGGCAGATTTATTAAGTTTAATCTCGGTGATGCTTTTTACGATTAGGACTGCAAAACGAGTTTACGTAATTGCTTAACAGAAAGTATCACCAATTTTAATGAAGACTCGACGGAGCTACCTGGCAAATAGTGATTTCAAGTGTTTTAACGTCATCTACAGCACCGGCAATCTACGGTGGAAGGTTAGCGGGCTAATTGAAATCATCACGATCGCCCACAATGACGGTAACGAATCGATCGCGCATCCCACACGCACGCACGCACGTAGGGTGGCACGTCCTTCACACGCGGCAGATCATGCTCGAGATTTGCAATTTGGAATCCCCTCGGTCCCCCACATTCCCCCCTTTCGGTGGGCTCATTTTGATTTGCGTGAAATGAGATGCTTTCAGCTCTCCCGCCCCCCCCACATCAATCGACCTTTAATAGCTTCCTCTCGCCAGGCCGCCAGTGATGACGGCACTGCATGGCGGCGCCGCCGTCGATAATCGATCACCGAAACGGGTGGTTGACAAACTGCCAGCCAGGTTTGACGAGCAGCAGCAGCAGCAGCAGTGGTTTCTCCGACGAGACACCTTTGTCCCGTCCCCAAAAACGTCTCGTGACATTCTGCAATGCGGCGCACGTTGCGTTTTGCGTGCGAAATTTGTCTTCTTCACAATTCTATCGGAGGCGAATCGACCGGAATGGGAACATCGGTGGCTGGTGCGGTGGTGGTTTGCAAAAAAAAAAAAAGAAGAACCAGAATAACATTAAAGTTCAAGACCGCAGGTTCGAGCGCAGGCCGGCGATGTGCCTGGCAGGATCGGGACGGATCACGGGGTTTGCTGCTGCTGTTGATGGTGGGAAATTAATCAATCTTCCCGGTAGCCCACTCAGCGCCCCAATGGAACCGAGATCAGTTGACTCGATAGCGGCAGAACGCGTACCACTAGCCAGGTGTGTACATCGATGGTGAAAGGCGATCCGAAACGTGCCGTACTAGAGACCCTGACTGCTGCTGATGCGTCCCTGCGGACACTCGTAAATACGGGCCAGATCGTTAATCTGGGTGCATTTTGCGAATCCAAACCGGACCACCGGCACCACCACCCGCTGCTGACCCGCTGACTCGGATTCGAGAGGATGTCATTACCTCCAAGCGACGTACACGAGCCGTACGGTGATCGTGTTTCGGAGTGATGTACCACCGGAGGCGACCGGAAACACGATGCATTCGGCATCAAGATCGCACTATTTGGTGTGTCAGTACCCGGTGTCTGTGCCCGGTGTCTTCGGAGCCGTTTGAAGGTCGCCGTTTCAGGCCTCGTTGGTGGCCGGAAATGCCAATCGATTAGTCTGCCCCGCTATCGTTACGCAGCAGCAGCAGCAGAGACGAAAACCACAAATGATGTCTGTGAATGGCTGGCGACCGGGGAGGTAGACGATGATGATTGGCGCACCTTACCGGAGTTGGGTGCGAGAGAGCCGCGATCACCGTGCGGCCACATTCGCACAATTGCGGGCGAAAATGTCATGTGCATGATTAATCTTTGCGATCGAGTCGATGAGATAATACGGCCGTCTGTGCTATTATCCTGAAGGCTCGGTGAAGTACGCTCTCGGTGCGCAATTGTAAAACTTCTATGCTATTCGTAGATGTCAAGAGATCACTAGAGAAGTTACTGTAGAATTTGCATGCTGACCGCAACGTCAGCAATGGTGGTAGCTTCTCATATCTATTCACGCTGCAGGTAATATGTCACGACATGGACGGTAGAACTGACGCGCAGGCGATTCTAGGGCACGCCAATCGTCCATTTACATTCCAGTCAGTCATTAGTGTATATTCTTGGTTCCAGAAATCATATCAAATCATACAAAATTGTATTTATTTCAAGAAATAGTAGATGATTAATGAAAAGGGAGGGCTACTAGATTTTTAATATTCAGGTTGCTATCGGCCTATTTGATGATTAAAGACAATTTATATAAATTGAATTTCACAGAATTACAAGTTTCGCATTATCCCGTTTTAATTAAATTACACATCTGCTTTCATTATGTCATTTTTCAAAACCCTTTCTTTCCATTTCTTTCTCAAACTCTCTTCAAAGGCTACTGCGCAGTGCCGAACCAACCCCAAACCGATACAACCCATTACCAGTGACCTTCCGGGGGCTAGTTTAACGAAACATTAAACATCATCAGAGTGCTCGAACGCTCGAACAGCAAAATTGAATTGATCAACGCTAACCAGCCGAACAAACGCCAAAAAACCAGAAACCGACCTTGTCTCCCCACCGCTTGAGCGCGTGTGAATAGTTTTCACCGAATCGCGACACGGTACAGGTACATGTGACCAAATTGTGCAAATTTGCATTTTTTTTTTTGGCAAATTTGTTTATGCATCGGTAACGCCTACGCTTCGGCTCTTATCTCACTGCTCGCTGCTGAGCGCCGTGGATGCGTATGTTTGCGGATGCGGTTGCACCAACATATTAGAGCCGATTGGGACGTAAATTCGTTGACCTGATTGCCCTGAGTGTTAGATAATTTTTGTTTAACCGTTTAAACCATCTACAACCCGGTGGACCACCTGATGGCGCCCTTAAACAGGTGGCGTCAGTGTCCGCACTAAACCGACCGTTTCGAAGCATTAATCCGAGACGAGGCGTTGCTGAGTGTAGGCCACCGTCAACCGTGTCGGCCAAAGGGACGGCCGTCCGCTAGCATATAAACATAAGCCACAGAACCGGTTGCTGGTGGGCGAAGGTCTCCTCTTCCTTATGGTGGGATGCACCACAGTGTGGACAGTGATTGTGGACCAATCTATTGGGTTCCGCTGGCTAAGGAATGGGAGTTTTTTTTCCAAATAATTAATAGTGTGTTGTGTTGTTCTGTGTATGTGTGAAGCTATCTGCGGTATGCGGTCACCGGCAGCGCTCGATCGGATTGGTGTCAATGATGTTTACCACACGGTGTTGCTGCTGCTGCTGCGGGCCAGTCCTTTGGTGTGCTCAGTTCGGATCCTGATTTAGCTAAAGGGATGCTGAAGGTTTCACAATGGAACACACGACTATATTTCAAACATTCGAAATACCCAAGGCTGATTAGTTTGGTCAGCTGTGGTAGAAAATCAATATTTAGCTTCGACCAATCCAACAAAGACATTTCTGAATTAATCACTACCCTAGGAAGGATGATTCCTGGTGATCTTTGACTTTACGATTCGTTAGAATAAATATTTGAAAGAGAAGGTCATCCTTTTGCTGTGATGATATGCAGCACCAGCAGTTGTGTGCAAATACAAGTCCCGCAAGCAGGACTACCCTTTTCCCTTTTCAGCTCAGACGGATTCGCACGGTAATCGGTCACTAACGGTATGCTACTGGTCAGCTTCAGCTCCCGATAATTGGCCCTAGCGCCGGTCGCGGATCGTCTATCAATCATTCACCATCGATCACCGCGGCCAGCTCGGAAGCGATGGAGGGTGATATATGGCCCAACGGTTGCTAGTTGGACGTGTGCCACACCATTAGCTCACACCGTGGTGGGTTCCCCGTCTGTTTGTGACGAGCGGAGATAATACGAATCGGGAGAAACAATGTATCGGAGGGACATCAAACTTAATTATCTCTTATCTTAAATCCTGCTCGTTTGTGGTAATGCTGGTCCATTATTTATCGTTCCTTTTTTCTCGGTGGATGGTCCGTTTCGACCACGTCTTAATACAACCTTTATGGCGTAGCGGCTTGATGCCTTTAGAATTGTCGGTGGAACTTTCAAACACATTTAGCGACCGCGTAATGACCATCATTATCGTCCGGGCCGGTGCGTGTGCATGAAACATCTTAAACATTTGACGATCATCGCTGCTTCCGGTAGCGGAGAGGGCAACTTTAATGTGACTCTATTTTTAGGCTCCTTCCAAAGCGCGTCCTCTGGATTTGAAGCCGCCACTTAACGACTTTAATCCAGCTCGAACGGTGGAAGGTCAACGGTAGCGCGTTCACAGCGATCAGTGCTGCCGGTGATGGGCAATTTCTTACCAAGGACGCGAACGAGCTGAAGTTTTTGGGAAGATTCGCGACTGAACTACCGCGACTGGTGCTCCACGATTGATGAAAGACGATGTTGATTCAACCGCCAAACACCGAGCCTGAAAGGTATCGGAATGTCAACCCTCGACAGTGTTCAACGAAACATAAGAAACCTTAGTTCCCTGTAGAGGAGCGCGTGCACGTGTGTAGAGGGGCAGTGATAGCAAGCGCCAACCACCGTCAACCCATCATCAATCGACTACGAAATGTCAGCAGGTCAGCTAGTTCGAATAGCGCAACACAAGCGATCGCATAGCTCCCGGGGAACACTCGGCAATGTTAGCGGCAGCGACATGTCATCAGCAGCTTCGCACCACACCATCACGCGCATCACACCGGACACTTGTAGGTGGCTCACGATCCTCTCCCCCCCCCCCCCCCACTTCCCCTTTCCTAACTGGTGTTGGGCTGCAAAATTCGGTTGATCAAGACAAATCGAATTAAGTGTTGCCTCATGCGATTCCTGGGGTACTGCAGGTGCCTTAGGGCCAGCCGTGGGACCACGGACAATTAGATAGAGTGAATCTATTTCTGTTCCCTCAGCAAAATCGATTATGAATTGCTTGTGCGACTGTGACAAGTACAATGAGCCGTTTTTTTTTGTTTCGTTTCCCAATAGGATTGGATCGTCTTTGATCCAAGGGAATAAGCCCACGGCTACTGCCGTACAACTCAATTGTAGCTGACCTTTTCATCCAAGAACCAGGCACCCCTCTTGGTGCGCTTGACGTTGATTAGGAGTTTCCGTTGAGCTTCAGCAGTATTGAACGGTGAGGTGGTACCGGTGATGACAGTTGGCTCGATAGACTTCTAATCACTCTGCTTAATAAGATTAACTCGATATCGCAGTGCTGCAATAGCCATTGTGGCCAAGGCACCAGACGCCAGGCTCTTCAAGATGGTGAAAATTAAAACCATAATCAATCACATCATGCCCTGCTCGCGCATGGGCTTCGTCTTTAATCAGCAATTCAATCAATTCAACCAAAGAATAAACTTATTCTTAGATCCTGCTTCCATATGACCACCCGTACAGCGGATGGCGATCTTGACGATTGCACTTGACACCAAGATGATGAATATATTCAGCTGCTAGTGTGAGTGTCTGTGTGTGGCAAGGAAGACGGACAACAATGGAGCTGTGGTGCCATGTTCGGCATAAGAGCCTCGAAAAGGTCACTGCGGATACCCCAAAAAACCCTTCACCCTCCCGGTGACCCGGCAAGTGACCGGCGGCCCCGTAGCATCACCGTCGAACTTGACCTCATTCACTTCTCCATTAGGATGTGGCCGATTAGATCCTGCATCAGATGATCATCACCCAACACACATCCGCGTCAGAGATCAGTCGACCGATCAATCAGCACTGTGGTCGAGGTGCCAGGAACAGAACCACCGCCGCGAAGGCTCGTGCCGCCCAGGTTGATTAATTAAACAAATTGCATCACGGCGCGTACGGCATCACGCGAGCCAACCCCACTACCCGTGATCCCTGGGGTCAGATATTCGAGGAAAGGGGTTTAGACGAGGAGATCTGGTCTCTCTCGCTCTCTCACGAGCGCGCTCGCGATGACTTGGCTGCTTTAGGTGGCACAAGTGGTCGCTCACTGGAATTGTGTTCTCCACAACAATGTGCGATCTGCTGTGCGGTGGTACTTCATCAAGCTGGGAAAATCCCTCGGCATCTTTTTGGGACAAAAATAGATTTCACGGAAAGTGATGCGCGGGTACTCGTTATGCAGATCCGGGGTTAACATTCAACGGGCCCCTGGCTGTGTGTTCTGCCGAAGCGATCGTGATCCGGGATGAGAATTCTCGGCGCAAAGCACTGTCATGTGGTGCCGTGCCCGGCGGTGCCTTATATGGAATTTTATGGAAGAATTCATCAACGAAGAACTAATTCTCTGATGTTTCAGAGCGGCCGAACGGGGCTCTCAATGGGGTGGATGTGACTTGGGTTGTTATTGTGCAGGATAGTTAACAATCTTACAATGATTTAATGATGATAGATTCGATTATATCTAGTTGCTATTCTATGACTATTCAATCCTTTTCGTTTCTTATTTGGTTTCCATCTAACCAACGGCTTGGGCTGGTTGTCAGTGCGTCACGCATGGCCGATAAGCAGCATCATGCGCACCCCCTCCAAAGATGGGCAAATTCATGCCTCGTTTCAGCTGAAACCGGTTCCCGGAAGTGGTTCCCCACCGTTTGTCTAAAGTTTGCATGCTACATTAGCAAACCCTCCTTTCGCGATGGCTCCTGATCTTCTTCACCTTTTTTTTTTAGATTTTTACGGAAATAGCAAACGCGCATGCCGCGGCAAGACAAGACGGCGCGTCTTGTCTTGCCGCGGCATGCTGCTGTCCCGGCTCCGAGTGTCATGAGATGCCCCGATCGTGCCGCCTTGTTTGCATTGGTTTGGTTAACTGATTCGAATCAACAAGTTCATGGTACAAATCGAATTTCAGGCAAACGAAATAGAAAAGCTAGTCAGGTCGACAGGTCGACAGCAGAACGAAACACGACACGGCACGGAACGCAGATTGGAGAACTAAGAAATATGCAGAGAGTTATGCTAATTCGAGTATCTGCCGGTGATAGGGTTTTTGTCGTTCCAAACAATGCGTGCACAATCCGGAAATCGTCAGCTTGTGTTGTGTTTTGGATTCACGATTCGTGGAGGAATCACCGATGTCGATCCCACTTGGCGAACAGAGGGGCCAAACGGGTAGCGGTTCCAAATAATACGAATTTCCAGTGGGGAGAACGCGATGGTGAGGAGAGAAGGGAAACAAACGGGCACGTACCAGCAGACCGAAACCAGCTTCCCAGATGACATTTACAGTCAAATATTGTCTCCCATTTATCAATATTAGCTAATAAGACGTGAAGGTGTCCGAGGCCGCGGTGGATGAGGTACCGGCCTGGTACGTAACGCTCCTGGGTGCGATCTGTGCGCACGCACATCATGTTTTGGACAACAATTTTCGATAGATTTATGTGCGGTAACCTGAGCCACCTTCGCGACACGTTGTGGGAAATTCTAGTCGGATTAACATTTGCTCAACGCGTGCGTTCTAGCCGGATGTGCTTTTGCTCTGACACACATTAACCTTACCGAGACGCTATCGAACACACATTAGTCGCGGATCCTCTGCTCTAGAGAGCTCATTACATACGGTGGAGTGCTGTGTACGGCGTTGCATGCGTTGGTCGGTCCGTTCTAACTCAAGAACACGCGAAGGCGTAAGGCATAAGGTTAACCTTTTGGTGTCGCATTGCGCTTTACGATGGAAATTAACCTTACCGTCCGGGGAGAGAGGGAATTCGTTGAGAATAATTATTATCGTCACCGCACGAGAATGATGACTTTTGGGCTGATGCTGCGATAAGTCCGGGAGGATCGACAGCACGCTCCACATCATGCCGCCCATGGTACATGTTTAGGATCGTAAAAATAAATCGCATAAACACGCTATTACCGTGAATGGTGCAAATCTGGAGCTCGTAGCTGAGATTAATGACGCCTAAGCTGTACGCTAGATTTAATTAGAAATGTCAAGGTTAACGGTGCATCTTTTCACTCCCTACATGGTGGCACTTGAATCGAATATGATTTCATTATCGCTCGCCACGACCCACGAGATGAGCTGAGTGGATCATGGAAGGTGAATAGAGGAAAAAAAAAGATTACCAATGACGAGTGCACATTAATCTGATGTCAAATGGGGTGCTTCTTCGGCTGCGTTTCATTTTTCAATGTTCCATTCCCTCCGCAAACTCATCTGACTATTGAAGGGTTAGTATGTTGAATGAACATCGAAAGCCGGCGAATGAACAACAGCATCGACCAGTGCCACAGTCGAACCTAGGTTGGATTACGGCGAAGGATTTGTGGCTTACTTATTTACAGTAGTTTGAGATTTGAGAATTAAAATAGAAAAAGAACAGCAGATCACCTTAAAAAGGATCTAATTTAAAAATATACCACTAAACAAATTACTACTAAACAGAATCTTTTTTTGTACATCGCCAAGTGTACTGGTTTAATAAGTTGAAATATGAGTATGTAATCCATTTTTTTTTTCAAGTAGTAAGCTTGTTTTGTCTTGTTTGTTTGTTTCTATGCGAGCTTATCTTATGTTAGTCCCATTGAGCTCAACGTCCCATTGTAACAATCTTAACCGTCGTATCACTCTCAGCACGAACCACTAATTTAGCACTAAATTTAGTATGTTAGCTGAGCATTAATAAGATCGTCTCGCTCAGAGACTAATCACAGTTATGCATACCGACGCTCGCACTCTCGCCAACGGCATGGGCGATGCTCGTTGAACGTTTGCGCGCGTGACAAGTTGACGCACGCGGGCTACTCACGCGGACATCATCAACCACATCATACGGAAAAGTAGACTCTTCTCCTTCTCTCCTTCGTACAAGGAAAGTGTTTTTCCTCGTGAGTCAATCCATTTTCATTCGAGAAAAAACGTTCTTCGCTGTCTCTCAAAAATCCACCAGTCCACCGTGGTTTTTTCGATCCATTCCGTGTTTACCGGCTTCCCGCGGTACGTATTCAGTGATCCAGGGAAGAATGAGGTTTTAAACATCATTTCCTGACCCCGTTACTCATAATGCTGCACTCCTTTTAATACTGCGATGCTGTTTTTTTTAAATCAGTTCAGTGCTGTTGTTGTGAGCATATAAGTTTCTTTGTTACACTTGATATCGAAGCTGATGCAAAAGTGACTCATGATTGATGCATTGTATTCGATCAGTCCAAAGGCCGGTACTGCCCACTTAGTCCGTACTTTGTTTCAACGGATCAAGTGAGGGTACTGGATGGTTGCAGCTGTTGTTTATTGATACCGCAGTGTGTTTGCATATCCGATTTTCTGCCTCAACAGCATTATTCGATAGCGATCACAGGAAAAGTGCGCACCGCAAATGATCTGCGCACTCCGACACACAGTGATCATAACCGCGCAACTGAGAGCAGAGTGAATCTTGGTGACAAAATCAACATCATACTATCAGCGGGCGGATCGAAAGTTAGTGAGAAAAGGTTGTCTAGCGTGGCCTTGGTATTCCGTCACCAAACAGTGTCAAAGAACGTTTGTGAACGTCAAGAGCGTTTGTGTCGTTCTAGTGGATTGATAGAATGGCGTATTAACATTGACGCTTGTCTAGGGGGCAGTGTCAGTAACCCAAAGTGATCCACTTATCTACTTGAGATGCTATATTCATCGGAAAGAAACATCCTCTTGGTTCTCCTCAACGGACAGTAGCTCTCGGAGGCCCAAGATGCTTAACAAACGTTAATCAGTGATTCGCTTTGCATCTAAAAAAAAAGGTGAGCCTTTTTCTTGGCGCACACTCTCTCTCTGTCTCTCCTTCGAACCGGATTTGAACCAGTGACCTATGGATAGCTATTGCGCTTTGAGGCTGCCTCTGTTGAAGGGGCGCTAGTGCGGGAGACACTCCCCCCACTGATCGATGGATGATCATCGACCCAACACAACAACCGCAACCGTGTCGTACTACAGTCCACCGCTCTACCAACTGAGCTATCGAAGGCGTTGTGTGAGGTGCCGCTTATCAACGTTCATACCGACCCGTTCGCGCACCATTCCATCTCTTCTTATCTGTTTCGGTGTTAGACAATTTCAATTGCATACCGTAACCGAAACAAACATAATTTGCCTGATTAGCGGTGGAAATGGGCTAGGAATAGAAGCGCTCTGAAGCAGCATTCCAAGCGGTGCGTGTTAAGCCACCCACCTGGCTTGTGAATCGATCCATCATCGATGTGTAGCCACCCGTGCATAGTGGTGGCTTTATGTTTCTATGAAGGAGAAGATAAGATTTACAGTCGAGTTAAGATATTACCCAAAACAAGTGACCGAGGTACCTGTTAATCCCTCTTTGCGTCTCGCTCGATAACGATGACCGTGCGGAACGATGGCCATCGAGTGATCTGTGATTGTTCTAACGCCGTTACCATTGCTTATCAACATACCGAACAGATGTCCATCTACAGCTGAGTGCAAAGTCGCATCTCGCTAACCCGTTGAAGCCACCGGGTTGTCTTGCATATTTCGTGCTGGTTGATATCGGTTGTTGCGAGATACGACAACGATTTGGCCATGGCAAGAGATAATGCACCCAGCACAATATGCAATGCTGGGGCGTCATCCTAAATCGCCTCCATCAAACATCATTCTTGGCCAATCAATTTCTGCAGCTAACCGACCATTCCGACCCTTCTTATCACATCTTCTACCTTCCTCTAGAAAAATCGCTTATCAGCCCGAAAACCTGTTGCCTCGAGTCCAACCCCACCAGGGGCTGCACCCAACAGCAGCTAGCAGCAAACGACCAGGAGTAAATTCGATTTCAGCTTCAGCCGGTGCCGGTGGTCTACAGGGAATCCACACAACGACAAACGTATCCGATAAGCGGACCCTCGTCGCGGGC
>NC_064878.1:50941048-50978548 GCF_943734665.1 Anopheles aquasalis | reverse complement strand
TATCTGCAACTAATAATGTACAGAAAGAATTTGTTATCTGCATTAGTATGAAAGTATGAAAATCGAATAAAATGAACTTGCATTACTTTTTACAATAAAAAATACAGAGTCAAACGTACTGATAATTTCGACTGTGGTCATGCGAATCAGGTTGCACAACATTGCAAGCCATCCATTGGATTCGAGCATTTCTTAAAATCAATTGAAAAGAATTCCTGATATTTAATATCAATCGATGCTTCAACTAATCATGTTTCGAGCCGGTCGATTGATCGAAAAAAGGGATATCCCGTATAAACTAAGCTTCCTTTTTGGTCAAACGGCAGTCTCACGGATACACGCGGAAAAATACTCACCAATCCACCGCCTACTATGGCCACATCCAGTGGTCGCTGTTGGCTACCGTTGGTGTTGGTTCGCTTGTACTTGTATCCGCTATCCGTGGCCATGTTTCACTCCGTTTGTCCTCCTCGAAAGTGTTCGAATCCTTACGAGGCGCACACCAAGGTTCTGTCCGACCGACTACGAGAGCTTCACACGCGGTGCACCGTCGGTCAACGACGTATGGCGGTCGGGAATGATTGGATCAGACCGGTACACTGGTCGAACGCTGGATTGGAACTGAGCCCGTTTCGGGTGTCGGCCTAGTAGTAGTAAAAGCGGCCCAGCGGACATGCTCGAGCGCGCCTGTCCTGCCCGTCTTGCCTCGTCCCTTCCTCCGTTCCTGCGGTTCATCTGATTCTTCCTCCATTATCTGTCTCAGCGGGACAAGTGCCTGCTGCTTGCTATACGCACCATCGGCAGTTGAGCGGCAACAACACCACAAACAGCGTGGCCGTGTGTGCGTCAGCTGTTGCTTAAGGCGAAAGTTGTGGCAATTTCGGCAACGGAGTTCCTTATTTCCCTTTCTCTGAATCACACCAAATGCCTTGTCTAATAGCCACAAAAGTCGAAAGAAAAATGACAATTATTGGCCACAAAAACGGGACCCACCACCGCTGTGTTATCGCTCCATACGTTCGGCGATGATAGCGATGCGCTGGAAGATTCTAGTTTTGCACGTTTCGGGCTGGGAAAGATTACATCGATAATCAGAAGCTGTTTACTTTCCGATGCGTCTGGCACGATTACTTCCGTTCCGAGAGTGCTATTGAGCAGCAATGTTTTTAGAAGCGAATCCGGTCGATCCTGTAGCATTTTTTGGTTCGATCTAAAGCATCACCGCAGGTCTGAGAAAGATTAGTCTATTCATTAGGGTCGAAAATGGTACAAGAAACAGCAAAAGTGTGGCAGATAAGATGAAACTATATAAAAAAGATTCCATTCCGTTGTGGAGCTGTAGCGACTGGAAAGTTCGATGGCACTCGCTGGTACAAGTGCTCTCATTCCTTATCCCCAGGCATTCCATGTGGAGCAGTGGGAGTGTTGAGTCATGAGCCCTTAAAAGCCCCTTCTCGTGGATAGGAGATTAGATGAAACAGCCTGGGGATACTCCTTCAGGGGCTGAAATCCTACGACGACGCGAAGGTGCTCGCTAAAGCAATGAACAATGGTGGTTATCACCGCAGGCCACGTGTTGTGAACCGTGTGTGCCATCTAGCATGTAGCATGTGCCACAATCAGTCGATCTGTACTCATGAATCGTATCTGTGAATGAAATCCGGATGTTTTGGCGGATAACACTTAGCGACGATCACATTGGTTTAGATTTGAAAATGCTTTGAAATATATCAAGTGAATATTTCAACCGTAGAGCACCACCTTCAGCGGAATCGATGAATCGACACTTCCTTTGCGTTGCCGGCGATTTTGAACGGAAAAGACCACTTCTTATCAATAATTATTACCTAAACCTCAATGTAATTCAGTATCCTTTAATCGAAGCAACCGGCTAGCGTACCCGTCCGTTACTTGAAGGTACAAAAACCTCAGGAACGATCGAAGTAAACGACCGCAGCGAAGGCCGATTCCATTCCGTGGATGTTTCTTTCATTTCCTCCTTCCGGCGATCGTAAACAGATGAGCGAAGGCAACAGATTAGAGAAGACTGACCCCAATCGGATGCCAGCGGTTTATGTATTTTTGTATTTCAACATTTCCACTTGCAAAGTCGAACGCTGTTGAATCAACCAATCGAATCCCTGCCTTCAATCGCACTGTGTACACCACTCTTCTCCTGCTCCGGTGAAACGGAGAGCGGGCGGCTTAGGCTTAGGCAACCAGAGCGGAAGCGGTGCTGGATTCGTACTTCCAGTTCGGCGGCAGAACAGCCTTGATCTTGTAGTACCGGGCCAGACGGTGGATGCGGGACTCGATCAGAATCAGGCGGAACTTGCTGTCGATGTCCTTGCGGTTGCGCTCCAAGTGCTTGCGGATGGAGACGGCCTTCTTGATCAGGAAGTACAGATCCTCCGGAATGTCGGGCTTCAGGCCGACCGCCTTCATGATACGCAGCACCTACAACAAACAACACACACACACACACACATGCACATGTGCACACATTAGCGCTTGCCACGAGTAACGGAGCGGCGGGCGTTCCGCCGCGGTGCGGCCGTTCCATCGATCAACAGCGGCCGATTCCATCAACCCTCGTTTCATGCCGCTACTTACCTTGTTGCCATTGACGAAGCGGACCTGGGCCACACCGTGCGAATCTCGCAGGATGATGCCGATCTGGGAGGGGGTCATGCCCTTTTTGCCGAGCTTCTTAATCTGCTCCTTCACATCCTCGGCGTTCAACTTCAGCCACGACGGCACCGAGCGACGGTACGGCAGCGCGGATTGGGAAATACCCTTACCAGGAGCGTGCATACGACCCATTTTTCCGTAGTTTTGTTCGTGCTTTTAGCACCGCGTGTTAGTTCACCGAGAGTTTGTACGAGAAAAGATGGAGGATGACGTTTGACGATGGCAGCTCCCGGCTGTCACCCAGCGCCAAGGTTGGTTGTCAAACTCAAGCTGGGTTCAAAAAGGGACGTTTCCTGCTAGCCAGAAACGATAAATCCGGAAACGGGGGTTTGTTTTCCCCCTTTTCCCGATCGATTTTCCCGAGGCTCGATTTTCACAAAGCGATTTTGTGTGGTGCGTGGTGTTCTTGCGCGGATATGACCGCGACCGTGAACAACCGTGAGCGGAATCGATGGTACGAAACTGCCGCGTTTTCCCTACGTTCCAGGACCTGCCCTGATCCTTATCGGAGCCTGCGGTTTTTAGTTTTCTTGCACTCTCTCCCACACCCCTCTAGAGCATGCCCAATAGTGACCCGTGCGGTGGTATCTACTCCCCTATTCCACAGACGACACTAACCGATTCCGAAAGCGAAGAGGAACTCCTTCGACGCACTACGATTGTGAGACGCTCCGCTGACCGAGGAACGACCACCACGATTATGCTGAACGGTATGAAAGGGCGGGCGGTGGCAGAACTGCGACCGGCCACCACGACGAGTGGTGCTGAAAACGGCGGTGCAGCCCTCTACAACGGTTGCTATCCGCCAAGCCCGAGCGATGTCGAGGATGCGAGCGGCGTGTTTCACGCCGATAACGTGGCCATCCTGCACGAAACCGGATCCGTTCCGAATCACAAAATGTCCTTTCCGCGAAAGTGTTGCTTTGTGGCGTCACTGGCCGTTTGCTTCCTGGCGCTCATCACATTCCTGTGGATCATTCCCTGCTCGGACGATCTGTCGTGTCCTGCCAGGTAGGTGAGGGGAGCTGTGCCGCCCATATCCATGACTAACGGCTGGAACTCTTGTACATTCTAGGGCGGAACGAGTAAAGACTCAGAACTGGATTCGTAATTACGAAAAGATCGAGCTAAAGGGCGTTATCAATGTGGTGGAAGGTGTGCACGGCAAGAGCAAAAATCTAGTCTTCATGTACCGGGGAGACAAGCTGTTCCCCGAGTTTGACGATTCTTATCGAAGGAGAAACGGTATCATTTCCCTGGTCGGTAGCTCGGGCAAGGTGGCCTGGTACGATCAGATGATTAACGAGCCAAAGAGTATCGATTGTACGCTGCTCGATGCCGACCGTAATGGGGCACCGGATTGTCTCGTGTTGGACGAGTACGGTCAGTTGGAGTGCATCGATCCCCTGTCCGGTGAATGGATATGGCATGCCGAAGGGTACAACAGACGTGGTTCCGCCGGAAAGCAAGGTGCCGACATGCTCGATTTCCCATTGATCATTCCAGACGTCGATGGCGATGGAGTGAACGATCTGTTGTTTGTGACGAGCTCGAGCGAAACGCGCCACAACCGGCTGATTATGATTTCTGGCCGTAAGGGTTTCACGATTGGTGACTCGTACGCGGTCAAAGAGTGTCTGTACGTGCACAAGCTGATGCTAGATGAGGAGCTGAACGTGAAGTTCAACTGTGTGCGAGATAAGAGCGAGCAGCAAAAGGCTAAATCGCTTCCGGAGCTGTACAAGCTGATCCACCGTAAGGCACTCGATATGCGAGTCGTGCGCCGGATGCCTACGGGGCTTCCGCAGCATAAATTCTTTGGCCAGCGGCGTAACACGGAGAAGCAACGCACGATCACCAATGTCGGTGGAAAGCAGCTGGTGGTGGAGAACCGTGGCCGCTGTCCGGAGAACTGTTCCACTTCGGTGCTGCTAACGGAGGAATCGACCGGTGCCGTCCTGTGGAACGTGTCCGGTCGTCAACTGTACGGCATGCAACCGGTGAGGTTGACGTTCACTAACTTCGGAGCCGATAACCGGTCCACCGTGTACGGGTTCGTGTTGAAATTCTGGGAATGGAGTCAACGTGATCCGGACAATCGAAGCTCGCGCTTCCGGCGTAGTGTCCTCGGCGCGGGAACACCGCTACTGCACCGATTCGCCCGTCAGCTCGTCCACCAGCAACCATGGATTGGACCGCCAGGATTAGATGCCATTTCGAAGACATCCTTATCGGCACGTGGCCAGAATCAATCATCCACTGCAACGTCCTCGATTCCCGGGTCGAGTCGCCCAGCAGGAGCCTTCCGTACGCGGATGCGCTTCCTAAAGGAAACGGTAAAGCTGATCGTGTTCAACTCAACCGACATCAAGATCGAAAACACGAGCCAGAGCAACGTGATACAGTTCTGCCGGGAACCGATCAACGGAGGCGATTCGACGGGTGATATGCTGTGCCAGCCGGATCTGAACTATCAGGAGAACTCTCTTCTAATAGCTGATCTCGATAACGATGGCTCGCAGGAGCTGGTGTCGTACTATTCAACCTTTGTCAAGACGGCCACCACCGAGGCGGACGGTATGGGTGCCGGAGTAGGAGCGGGCCCTGGTGCCACAATGAAGCTGAAGACATTCGTCCAACTGTTGCGCCTGGAATCGGAGCTGCCAAAGCTATACGCAACTCCTGAGACCTCGCCTACTACAACCAGTGACGCCAAACATCGTTAAACGCAATATGATCTATAAGAGAGAAGGAGAAGACGATCGAGGGTTCAGGGTAGGGATCCATCTCCTTTCCCTCGATCGTATGTGATTGTGTCTGTGTGTGATCTCATACCAACCGTACCAGTATAGCTTTTAACCTTCCTCGATGTTCTCATAGCCTTTAGGGATACACTTTTGGCAGAATAGATGCCAGGCTGGTCCAAATCCAGATACGTTCCATGCTAGAAAAGACACATTTCACTGCTCTCGTGAGTAGTAAGAACCTGGATCTCTCTCTCTCTCTCGCTCGTTACACCTTCACCTTGTAGTGCACAAGATCTAGTCATTTTTCATGAGATGCACCACAAAAGCCATGCATGACATGCAACATTGAATATTTATGTGAATAGAGTAATTAATAGTAAAAAAAAAATGATTGCTGTATTTAATTGCGTTAATCTTTTCCTCTCACATAAATCATCATTTTGTAAAGTACAACATTAACTAGCTTCGTGCTTCCAGCTTGTACATTCAATATTCAAGCGATACTGCTCTGCGTTAACATGGCACAACAACCCGGTAACTGTGGTGCGCGGTCATAAGTCGTCATAAGAAAAAACGCATTTCCATTCGATGGATTCGAACGTTGCGGTGGGCGACTAACGCCCCGCTGTTGTATCAGAAAGTGCCATGCACCCGACAGTAACTGTCCCAATCGTACGTTTTGAAACCGGCAGCGATGGCTCGGGAGCGTAGATTATAGTCTTCCGATACGATCACAACCTGCGCGGCAGTTACACGTTGCACCTGTAGCGCACAGTTGATAATGGAATCATCTGATGAGATGGTGTCGATCAGCTTCACCGTTGTATCCGTTGGTCGTTGACCGATGATGCGCTTGTCACGTTTGAGCAGTTTCTTGCTGAAAAATTGATTCGCCTTCTCGGCCACCGATGCGAGCCATGGTTTTCTTTGCGGAACGTGCTCTAGCTCTTGCAGTACCTTGTACGGAATCACAAGAATGGGTTGAGGTTTTACCTCTGTCAAAAATGGGAGATAAATTTCATTAGCAAACCTTATGGCAAAGCGTTTCTATCGAATAGATCTTACCTGGCACCGACTGTCCGTGTACGCTTATAATACTCTCGATATGCTTCAGATACACGCAGGTATCCAGAACGACAAACATGCAGCTAGTAAAGGCAGATGCTTTCTCCCTATATTTAGTGGTCAGCTTTGGTTCGATTTCAACGGCAAGAAGAGCAGCAGCAGCAACAGTAGGAGTAACAGGTGCCATCATCGGAGAAACATCCGGAGGCGGCTGGCAGAATCCCCATTCCGCGGTGATTCCCATTGTGTGGCCCAGAGGAGGCATAATTTCTGTGCTGGCAGGCTGTGGTACTGTTTCGCTCAGATCGAGCATTTCCGTATCTTCATCTAGGTTCGAGTCCGTAGCTGCAGGTGCCGTTTGCGGTGCAACGGAAGATGGTTCCTTGGTGGGAACCTTTACTTTAGTATCCTGCAACACCGGACATTGACTCCCCAGGGCGCGCAGTCGTTTCTGCAGGTTTTTCGCATCTTTGGCTGGCTCCTGCTTCTTTAGCTTCGTTTTCGAACTGCTTCCAGCTATGCTGAGCCGCTTTTCCAAATCCGTGGTAGGAATCTGTTTCACGCCGCTGAATTTCGCCGCGATGCCTCGATGCTTGGAATGTGATGCCATGGCCACTGAGTTGCTGGACTTTACCGATTCATTCTCTGCTCGCATTATCACGGCAACATTTGGCACAATCACGGAACGGAACGGAACGGGATTATTTAATTTCTGGCGCTAAAATTCGATTCCCCGCACTTTGGTCCACTTTGTTTACCTTTTGAGTCAGCGTTCATCATTTTTTCTCTTCGCGCAAAGTGACCGCAGTTGGTGTCGTTGGCCATTCACCATCGCTTAGACTCTCATGGCATGCAACCTCAAACGAGGTCACTACTGATCCTTCCATTCAACGCGATCTGGTACGGGCCAGAGGGGAGTTCGGGAATTCGAAAAAAACAAAATTCCACAAACCGCCGATGAGAGCGGACGTACGCGTCGAGTGAAGAAAAAACGCGCGCTCTTCAACGGCGATCTCCTTCGCTGTTTTTCTTGTTCTTCGCCTGTGCCAAGGCGACGCCGCCGTAAGTTCCCAGTGATAATAGCGGGCTCTTTAATCAGTGGGGGCAGCTGTGCGGCGATTCATAACTTTCGTTCATAAAACTACCCGCGAACGGAAATCAACAAGTGGATAACGATCGCCGCGCCGGCTGGCCTTGACAGGCCCTTTAAAATACTTCTTGGAATCGAAGTGTGCCGTGGAAGCTATTGTTCGCGATCGAAATTGTGTTTTGCATCGAAGGTGGCTCCGGCATTTATTCGTGTGTTTTGTGCTCGTCCAGCTAACCGTGCTCGTTCGTACAGCGTTACTTTTGGCCTTCCTTTTAGTGAACGTTTTTGTCGCAGCGATCTTTTATTCGAACGCGCAAAGTGTTTGTGTCGCCAGAGTGGGTTTTAGTTTCCGCTGTGTGTGCTTTACTGGATTTAGAAACGGTTCCGGCAACACAATCTCGGAGTGTCCCGCTTCATGGCTGCATCTTTCTGGCGAAAGCAACAAGAAACCGTAAGTTTCCAAAGACGGGAATCCGTGGCAACCGCGGTAGAGAGAGATCACAGTAAACATAGTTTACTGTACACTCCAAGCGTCGCCGGCGTCTTTTGCCTTCAGTGAACTAGGAAGCGACCGAGCGAGTGGCGAAACGTATCCGCATCCCGGGCCTTGATGGCTAAAAATCCGGTTTTCACCACCCGCCCAACGACGCCCTTTGAACTGTCCAAGCACACCAAGTACGTTAACTATTTTTTTATGTTCCTTCCTCTTCTTCTGCTTCTGCCTCATTTTGACACGGATCCTGCACCATTCCGGGACTCGTTTTGCGTTTGCTGCATCATGCCCCCTGCCTGGTTGCCTAGGCCGACCAAGACGCCAATGACCTTCGTGAATGTAGCAGGATCCCTGAAAGCCTAGCGACGACGCTGCAGCAACAGCAGCAGCATCAACGATCACCGGCAGAATCGTACCGAAAGGCCAACCAAAACGAGGAAGAAAACGGTGGCGACGAAGAGCGACCCAGACAGAACCGGCTCACCAGCGCAAGAAACCCAGCGATCCTCGATGCGCTTGACTCCCTTCACCGCTCCCTGCTGTTCAGTAATCTAAAGTTTGATACCGGTAAGTAGCACCACCGCAACGACACGATTATCGCTTGAACTCAAATTCATTTGTTCCGCATTTAAAGCGTGGTAGCAGGCTTATCACAAAGCGCTTGAGTTTCGAATCGATTTCCTTGTACGACGTTAGCTGGTTTGCAAAAAACTAGGTTTAACAAAAATTCCTGAGTTGACAAAATATCGATGATTCATTGGTTTTTTGTTGTGCTACAGCAATGGTTTCAAGGTTGTTGTCATCGTTTTTTTAAACGTAGCCTCAGTTTGCACACGCAGCAAGTTATTGAATTACTGCAGTGCTGGGCCGACAAACACGACGCACTTGTCTTGGCTGAAATAGAACAAAAAGAGCACGCGGCCTGAAGCATTATCATATTCAGATCATATGCATATCATTTCATTAGCATAGTTCCAGAGCATATATCTTCCCTGGCAATCACTTCTTTGCGCTCAACAAAGTTATCTTTGCTTGGCAACTGATCACGATTAACATAGCAACGTAACACGTTTGACACGCGTGACGAGTTCGGACTATTTTTTTCAATGTCTGGTTGCTTTTTTTTTCTTCCTTAAAACCACAGTCTTGTTTGCGAACAAAAAAAAAACATAAAAAGATGCTAGATTCCAAGCACGCCACTCGCTGTTGGATATGTGAGAAGGCGAGGAGGCACGTGTTTGTTTTGTCGTCGGCGTCGATTGCCGGTTTTTCATGCTCCATCAGGCGTCCAATGGTGTTCCTCCGGGGCCCACCACCAGCAGCCCCTCTGTGGCTGGGTTGTGGTTTTACCACAATGTCGTCGCCACTCTATACGCAGTTTCTTCCTCAGTCTTCTTTTGTGCGTCAATTCGTCAGTCTACACCGTTGTAAGAGCGAGACAAAGCACAGTCAGCCGATCGCGCATGCATATGAAATCCGCGCACATAATTACGAGAAAGCCACAACCGGCACCAGTCCCTGCGCCAGCCAAACTCCTTCTCCTCCAAGGTTGAGTCCAAGCGAGCTACGTGCTATGGCATTACCAAATGAGGGCAAGTGAGACACGTCGCGCGCATGGTCGCTCGTGGTGCCGTTCGCGATCGAGCTACTCCGTTACGCCGTACGATCAGCGATTGCGGCGGTGCCAGGGACGAAGCTCTCTCGGGGCTCAAGATGAAGGACCTGGCTGGTAAACCATTAACGCCTCCCTAGGCCGCCACCACTCACCCGTAATGTCACAGCCGTAATGACCCGGCATTATGATGTGGAGCCTAGCTATTTTCCAATAAAGCAGCCGTATGGCTGCAAGGCCCCCAGACCCGTTCAGTGTCCACGTATGCACAGCTTCCGCGAAACGCAGGCCTCTTGGGTGTTTACGTTGAGCTTAGAGATCCATCAGCGGGGAGACTTTACAGTTAGTACAGCGATTGCCACGGGTTCTTGCACTGTTTGAACAAAGTGGCTAACTTGGCTGTCATCATAATTCATCATTAAAAACGTGATGTGTTGAACATCATTTTCTGTCCGATGCTTTACGCCCGATCTGCAACATCTTATGTGGTGCTGCTACCTTCATGCCGTTCAGTATTGTAGATAATTTTTGCGATAGTTCCAGTGCCGGTGGGACATTTGCGTACAGACGACGTCGTCTAGGACATGGCACATGCCAAACCGGTCCGGCCTGATGACGGACAGGTTGTAAGTACGATCGCGTGCCGCGCGACTAGACTTGTGCCCCCTGAGGTTACACTCAAAATGGGGCGTCTGCACCAAGCAGGCAGCAATCGCATAATCGTTCAGCATGCGTTGCGTTACTGGCCGGAGCTGATAACAACTGCGTGCTCGTGCACGGTAAAGGAACGGGCGCCACCATCGTCGTTGGATGTGACCTCTACAGGGGCCCTGTGGTTCACCAACGTAGAAGCTAATGATTTGGCTCAACGCTTCTGTATGCTCAATCAATTCGAATGCTTCTTTTTTTGTTGCCATAGAGAGGCCACAGAGTCGCTCGTGGAGTAGATTGCTTCATTGTGCGCAGTAAGCTGCGAGTGTGGTTTTGGAGGCCCCCTTTTTATAGTCAGTTTCACTGAAACGTGGCAGCTTACGCTTCCATGACAACATCCACAAGTATGCTCCAATTTCGAACCGACGCCCGAGTAACAAACATCATGATCCGTGCTCACGGATCCCCCGGGACAGCCGCAGCCCTCCTTCTGGTACTGCCCTCTTCCGTGCTCTTCAAGGCTTCTGTTTCCTATATCGCACGATGTCCGCCGCTTTTGAACCCGTTTTCGTTTGCTTAGGTCATTAGCAACGGCGCAGGTCCACGGTGGTCGTTCGGTGGACGAGTGGAACTGTGTTTACTCGTGGCGAGATAATGCGGAGTGTCTCCAGCGTGGCCTGCAGCTCACATGTTCCACTGACCGGTCGGTGTGTATTTTTGGAGCGGTGAAAGTGTATTACCGGCTTATGGTCGGTATTTGTTCAACATTCTGTTTTTTGTTTGCCCGGCGTCGTTTGATAACAAACAAGACCTCGAGGTCGATATTTGGAGCGGATTAGTGATAAGGCATTTCAGTGGCAGTAGAACTAAGATCAATACTCTCATGTGATCTACTTTTAAAAAATAGATTTTGAAATGTTGATAGTTAAACAAGCTCTTCTTCCCTGTATTTCTACTGGCATAACTACAAACTGACCTATCACAACCGGCATAACCGGCATTAGGCCAAACAGACGCGGACCCCGTATAAATACATCACATAATTCACACATCTAATTCCTTCTCCCACACCAACCCAAGCCGGATCTCGCCGGGAAACGAACCCCTCACGCACCGTCTAACTGTCTAGCGCCTCTGTCTCGCAGATCCACAGATCAGCCGGCATGTTAAGAGCGTGGGCTTTTGTTTGATCCAATCTTGTCCGCCGGCGGCAGTGCCTACGACATCGTATGAAGGAAGCGTTCGCTAGCGTAAAGGCGAGCCTCCCGGGAGGGGTGCCAGGTGAACTGGTCGTCCACTATTACTTCCCACACGCAAGCGATTCCAACGCTACCCAACGTCGATCATTAAACGTGCGACAGTTTGTCTGGCGGTTCGCGCGCTCCGTGCGTTGGACCAACGATAAATGTTCCGGTTGAACGAACCTCCATCCCGGCTCGCGTTATGCCGTCCGTGCAAGCGCGATCCTTACCATAAATGGATGAAAGATGAAACCTTTTGCCTTCTAGGGCTAGCCGGTTCCCTTCGATGGTTTGCTGTGTTTGTTTTATCGTCCGAACGTCGACGTTCCAACTTTGGGCGAATGAAGGATCTTTCCATGCTCGGTAAATGAAGGATTGGATGGGTCCGCCTCGCCAGAATGCCGATCGGCCGGTCCTGTCCGGTTTCCAGTCACGGTTCTTCCATTTTGTTCATGTTCCTTCGAGTCCCAAGCCAAGCCCGGTGAGCTTTTCTGCTTTCTTTCTTCCTTCTCGCGCGCTACTCCTTCCAAGCTGAGTGTGTAAGGTGCCACGACCTTTTGGAGATCTTCTTTGTGTGGTGAACCTTTTCCTTTTTTGTTTAAACCCTCTCTGCTGCTGCTGCTGCTTCACCATGGCTGTGTCCTGTGATCCCTTTATTAGGATGCCGAGGAACCATTTAGAGAGTAGAAATGTTGCTGTTCTATCGCTTTGTCTCGCCGCGGTCCGTCACACGCTCTGTTACGTTTGCGATCCGTCGCACTTAATACGATCAGTATCGAACGATTAATTGCATGTCATCCTACCGCTGGTGTGTGCATCAAAGAACAGCAGCCAAGCCGAGAGATAACCGTAAACCGGACACCCAAGTCCTTTTCTGCTTGAGGAAGGAATCAACTGAACAAATAGCTTCTCTGGCCGGTGCGACGTTTAAGGCACGAAAGCCGTTGCCTATTAAGAATGTTTCCTTGTCGGTTCGACCACGTGTTTAAACCGCTTTTATCTGTTAACGACACCTTTTTTTGGTGGTAGTGAAGGCATTTGTTTTTTTTTTTCAAACAATCTTTAACTTCAACACCGATAGCGCATTACGCGATGCGTCTTTTAGGTTCATATGATGTTTCACTTCATAGAGTAACTGCGTTTTATGGCCCCCAACCTGTTTGTTTGCACTGAACCCCGCTTTTCTCGAACCGCACAGGATCTTCGGTGCAGTAAATCATGCGTTCGTTTAAGACTGCACCTTCGGGGTGCATCGTTCCCTCGCTGGGAACATAGCGGCGCATTGTTATGGCAGCATTCTCTGCCTCCGGGGGTCGGCTGCAAACGTTTCGAACGCCACCGAAACCTTATCACTTCGTCCATCACCTTTCGTCTGCCCTTTGGCCGTGCGTTCTTATGCTTACGCACTTCTTCCGGTTCTACGAGCAAAGAGCAAGCCCACCCCGTTCGCTTCGCTCTTTAGCCTCTTGAGCTCACTTCACTTCCGCCTTTCGTGGCTTAGGAGATAGCGAGAAAGAGAGAGAGTGAAAAGCGAACGAGAAAAGCCATGTTAAGTCGGCGGCACGTTCTGATATGTTGAGGTTTATGTTGGCGTTGATCGATCGAGACGAAAAGCAGACGCCTCAAGGGAGATGAGCATACGGGCAGCCTGGAAGGGGCTAGCATAGCGGTATCATTGTATTTAATGGCCAGCGGCGCATAAATCGCTTGCGTCTTCTCTTCTGCTACGCGATGCGATGATGTTTTGTGGTGGTGGTTTATGTACATGTTTCGATCCCCTGCTCAGCACCCATCCTGCTACCTGCTCACCCTTTGCTCTCTGTGGCACAGCGTAGAGGCTAAATATTATGATTCCTTCCGGCCGAAAACAAACGGAAAACAGAAGCCGATAAGCAGCCAGCGTACCAAGAGCAATGTATAAATACACGCAACCATTCGCTCCATAAGGATCGCTTGACCTCGGCGCGTACCCGGATTTAATTTGGTGCGAGAAAGAAAGAAGGTGGTCATTGAAGAGCCGATCCGAGCCGTGGGTCGGAGGTTATGCCGGAAAAATGGTTTGGATCATGTTTCTTGGCCATCACTTGGCGAAGAGGTTCCCTGTCGGAACGGAAGTTCAGAGGTTCAAGGGTTTTAATTGTGCTTCTCGCGGTCAAACGGGTTTTAAGGGCCGGTATCGAGGCTCAGGTGGACTGTACTAGACTAGTTGGAATGGACTGCGCGAGCACCCTATGCTTGTGTGTTTCATTTGGGGGCTGACCCAAAAGTACTCGGTAATGGATGATGAGCGAGTGAATGTATTGTTTGCCAAATTTCCGTTCCATTTTCTCTTAAGATGCCTCTCGTTTGCCTTTTATGTTTGTTCAAAGAGGAACCGCTTAAAGAACCTCTATGTGGAACGTCCTATACGTTCGCTACAAGTGCGATCAGTGCATGGGAACCGCATTCGAGAGGATCTTTTATTACAGCAAACCATGTTTATGGGAAGCTACGTTTTCAAAAACCATAAAGCGATCCATTGCGCTTTGTCTTAATGTAGCTTCAGTACGCTTGCAAATGGATTCGTGGTTCATTTACGATGCTCCACTTTCGCAGACGCTAAAGACACCCAAAAAAAGAGTTGTTTCTGCTGCTGTGTTGCTGCTTTGCTGTAACTTATGGTTGGGAGTAATTACGATGTTCGCTTCGGTTCGAACGAAAATACGGAAGCTACCTCAGCTTCGCCAAATAACCTGCCGGCGTTAATTTGATAATAATGGCCGCGATCTAGGTTTCTCTGTAGGCCAAGCGCGTCTACTCGGTGGTTGCGATACGGCGCCCCGCTAGGCTCCTGTGGTTCGAGGCATCGATTTCACCGTAAGACCCGCAGCTCCAGGCTATCTAATCACCTCAATTCTTCTGGCTTTTTTTTTGTTTACCTCGACTCCAACAAGAGAAACACGTTCCAAGCATCTTATGTTAATGTACCAATCAATCAAAATCTTCTCCTCTGCTAGTGTGGCAAGGTGTGGTGCGTCTCTGCGTTTGCCAATCGTCAAAAAGACGTACCGAGGGACCCCTGACTGACCTGCCTCCAGCCACATGTACATGGGCGCGCTACATGTGGTTTGCTGTTTGCGATCTTCGAGCGCGAGAGCGCCGCTATAAGAGTGGCGACTACAAAAGCAGCTTAAATTGATTTATCGAACAACCGGCAGGTTCATCATCATCGCTATGACTCCCCTCCCGGACGGGCGTGCAATCGGTCATGGCCGGCACCGAAGCAGGTCTTTGCGCGTAGCAAAAATGCTTCTCTCTTCCCGCTTCACTGGCACGCAAGTCTCAAGTAACCGGGCTGGTCGCGTTGGACCAACTTTGCTGTATCACTAATTGTACCCTCCATTAATTGGTGTCGGGGTCGTGATTACTTGGCGGCTTATCACAGTTTCTTCAAGCTGTGGGCAAAGTGGTGGCCACGTTTACGGACTTGCTGTGTAAATTCTGATTGACCCGCTCTCTGCTTTAGCCGGCCGTAAAAGGTAATAAATTTGCAAAATCCGTTTGCTAAAAGAATGGCAAAACGTGCGAGACGGAAAGCAATTCGCGTATTCGAACTGCGCTGGTCTCCCCAATTCCTGCAGCCAGTTCGCGTGATTGGCAAACATGTTTTTGGAGGAACGCAGAGAAAAAGACGAGCGGAGCGAGAGAGGGAGCCGGTTTAATTTTCTTATTCAACGCCTCGCCTTAACTCGCGTCGTCCACGTTGTCCGAACGTCGCTGCCGAAAGCCCGCCGGTAGAACAGCATTTCTCTTCCAGCAGCAGCCCTGCCCTGTCTGTTGGTAACTTTCATTGTTTATCTTTTGCATTTTGGCGTACTGGGGGGGACTATCTTTCTCCACTATCCACGATTGCGTGGCTTGGCGTGTCCGCGCGGTCGAGCCGGTTACTGGTTTGTCCAGTTTGGGGTGATGTCCATCAAAAGCACGGCAAGCAAGCTTGCAAGAAGAAATCGCCAAGCATTGACCGGACCGGACCGAGCTGGTCCTTGCCACGTCGTTATCCTCGACCATAGTCCGGTTGGTCCGGTTCCGCCGAGTCGCATGTTGTTAATGTCCCCATAAAGCTTGTTCAAAATAACCGACATCTGAAGAAGATGTTGGGTGGCTGTGGTGATCAAGCTTCTTCCTCCTTCTTTGCACCAGATAAACTGGGACGCGTTAAGCTATTTTCTCTTCTGCTGCTGGTACATAACATGAAAAGAAGGACTCTTCGACGTCCGCTCCTTGGTCGACTCTTATGCTGTTGGCTTTCAACAAAAATCACTGACTTGCGCCTTGACTCGGCCCGCCAAGAAGAGAAAGGTCAGCAAGATGCCAAGCAAAGCAAAATGGTTCCACATTCCTGGCGAATCATAAGAATCGCGCGTGCAATCGCCAGCGTGGCGCGCACTAACGACCGAGAAGAGCGCAAAAACAAACAGTTCCTCCAGTTTGGCAAGAACCAGGAACACGCTGTGGACACTGTCACTGCCAACAGCTCCCGCGGGCACATTCACCTGTTCAAGCCGAACCGGAATGTTCCTTATCCATGGTACTGGACTCGAGAAACCAGTTTCCAGCCATTGGTGGCTCGGGTTCTGCGTTACTGGAAGAAGGGATTTCGAATGGCTCTGACTGGCTCCGAGCGCTTTTTTTTCACTTCATTGCCACACTGAAGAGAATCAAATCATAAAACATATTCTGCACTAATTCAGGCCACCGGTGAGAATCAATGCTCTGGTCACACGGTTTTATGCATGGAGACGATGGTAATGATGTCGCTCGATCTGTTGTTGAGCCTCCATTCGGGCGGGCGTTTCATTTAAATTCTGGAACGATCGTTGCTACGCATTTTGAATATGTAACGGCTGCTGCTCCTGAAGAAGAGCTGTCTCACTCACCTCAGCCAGGGTTTTTGCATAATTTACACTCTCCCCGTGCCGATGAGCCTTGCCCGGTTTCTTCGTTCGTTGTTTCTGTTGTTTTCTTCTCAACAATCCCGGGCGGTCATTGCCTCCGCCCAGACTGCCGAGGCCGATTCCTTTGCAATTTGTCCGCGCTCTTAGCCACGGTTTTCGATCGCGAATCGGCGCCGTAAATCAGTTGTCGCGCTGCATACGCGGCATCGGGTACGAATGCTCGATAAAAGAGAGGGAGAGGGAGAGCGAATGGAAGAGAGAGACTACATTAAATGTCCTGGCAGCGAATGGGAAGTGGAATGTGAATGTGGCGTTTGCGAAATAACACCGAGACACGCTTGATAGCGTCCTGCTGGCAATCTTCCAAAAATCGCCACGCAGGCAGACACGCGGACCTTGCACGCGGCGGGGAGATACGCAGGAATGGGGTAGCTCGATCGTTCATCACCGCTGCATCACCGTGCAGAGGCCACGCAATGCACTTTAAGATCGGGAATGGAAAGTTGTGTTGACCGATGGACATTCGCTGGCTGGGGGACGCACACGTTGTGACACAAACCTATCTGCTGCGATCCTCTCCCAGCATGAAGCTGATAATAAAAATGCTAATAACCAGTCGTTGCTGCAGTGGTGAAGCGAAGAAGACACAAACTGGTTTCGCTCTTCCCTGCGAACGTGCACGGTTACTGATAAAGCGCAGTCACCAGATTGCCAATGAAGTCATAGCAATGAAGATTGATTTTTTATATCGATAGTTCAACTCGGTGTTAAGTGGCGGAGTTGTTATTCATCATTTTTTATTGGTGTTTACAAAATATTAATTGTGTGACATGGATTCGCATTTTTGTTATTTCATTTATAGTTTGAACCGATGTTGAAATTCAAACAATTTACAAGGGATTGCGAAATGGTTCCCCAAACGGACCGGATGGCGGCTTACCAAGCCAACCACAGCGGTTGCCGTCGCAATATCTTCCAGAAACGACATTGCCGGGGACAAAAACCAGTTCCGCCCTTACAAATAACATCCTACTCAGTTTATCAGGGTGTTTGGAGGGCGTTCGATCAATGGCTCGTGTAGAGTAAATAAAAATGGAGAGCGCACTCTGCTTTGAATCTGGGTGTTGCAGTGCACCCCGTAATGCATCATCCCACACCGCGTATTGCCTTATTTTTTCATTTCGTTTCGCTCCCCTACATGACGCCGTCGCCCTCCCTTTTAGTACCAGAGAACCTCCATTCCCCCTTATGCCAGCTTCCTTTAAAAGAGATCAACCAACGCAATGCAACGCGACGACGCACGGCATCTGGTGCAGCATTGGTTACAAGCTATATATTTGTACAAATGGTGTGTAGGCCTCGAGACCGGGGCACACGTTGCCTATTCGTTTCTCGCGCGCGTGCGGGTCCTAGGAGACGCGCGTCCACTTGACTTGATCTTGGTCAAATCTTACAGTACGAACCGACTCCGATTTCTTAACAGCAACACTCTGCTGGGTACTCTCTTGTTTCATCATTCCAGCGACAACCCGCAGCATTATTGACGAATTTTCTCTCCCTGTCTCTCGTACACGAAACGATCGTGTTAATGCATCTGTCTGAAAGTGACAGAAGGCGCCCTCGCGAGCCTTTTTGGTTGGAAGTGGATGCTGCTTGTATGGCGCTGTATGCCCAAATAGAATCACCCTCCCAATTAAGGCAATACCCGATCCGCTCTCTCTGTCTATTTCTGACTCTCTGCTAGGCGTAACCACAGTGTCACCCTACGCGTTATGAACAGATCCGGGGTGTACACTTTAGCTTCGACACTTGATGTTTCATTACCCATATCTCATAGTTTAATGATGTCGTTTAGCAGCAAAGTGGTACCCCCTTTACAAACAGCCGAAAACATGAGTAAATAGGTTGAAATTTGTTGTCACGGTCGTCGTTGGTTGGTAGCGTATTCACTTGTCTCTATTCCGGGATAGAAAAAGGGTTTACAGCTCGCACAGAACACGGAAGTATGGTTTTGATTGTCTGTCCGTTGAAACAGCCCATATTGTCTTCACATCTTGATAGTATCTTAACAAAGTTAGGAAACACACACTCGAGATATCGCCCCTGGTGATCTAACGAATGTCGGTTCTCCTTCTACTTTCAGCTGAACAGCAAAAGACTTTAGATGCGGGCTGCCTCTCCCAAGATATCGAACAGGAGCAGCCAGTAGCAGGGCAATTGGACATAGTACACCCATCCTGGCCACTTGAACCAACGGCGATTGCGAAGGTAAATATTGCCCAAGGAACCATCGCAACGGCATCGCATCGATCGACGGATGCACCGGAAACGAAGGGCTCTGAGTGGAGTGGCTATAGGATATCCAATTCCGGCGATACGGATGACAACATCGTAGATTGCGAGCAGGAATCGCTGTCTGATGGTGGTCCGGATCCTAATAATAACACAAGTGGCAATCGAGTAAAGATGATGGTCCAGAAGTACGACAAAGGCAAAGTGGGAGCCCGTGCCGTGGTTTGCGCTAGCGATCATCATCCCGATGCGCACTGCATAGTCAAAGTGAATCCGGGCGATCGGTTACGTTCCAGCGTTGGTTTCGAGGGAGAAACGAGTGATTTCGAGAGTGCCAGCGTCACCAGTGGTAGCAGTATGGCGGCGGATGATGTTGGAAGGCGTAGCGTGCGGACGAGTTCGGCTTTTAGCGAAGGCAGCCGCGATGTAGCCAGTATCGATCGCTTTGATATGGGGATGGTGGAGCAAGCAGGAATTGACGCTAGAAATGTCCCGGCGGCAGTTGCTGCGGCTGGCCATAGCACGAAGATTACCATTAACATTAACTGTCGTTGTGATACGGATCCTCGCAGGACGAGCAAAGCTACGGCCGGAGGAGTGGAGGAAGCGAACAAAGAGAATGTACATATGAACCGGTGCTCGGGAGCACACCATGCGCAGCCACCGAAATTGTCCCGAACTGAGTTCGAAAAGGCGCAATCGTCGAATCAACAGCACAAGAGCAATGAAAGAAAGCAAGCACTAACGAAGGCGTCACCGACATATCCGCAAGACGGTGTTGAAGATGAAACGGAAAATGAAGAGCTAATGGTACTGGAAAACGAAGGGGTGGACTCTTCGGAGGGAGGCTTCGATGTAATGGACCAAGAGGAACCAAACGACGAAGCCCTGCACATCGATCACCATCGTTATTCGGCGGGTAGTGGTCGTCACTGTCGGTCGCCCGAGGACGAGGAGTATCTGGACTGTGATGAACTACGCAACGATTCCACACTTTCCTTTTACGAGGAAGCAACGTCGCATCCGGTGACACCGCAAGATCTGGCGAAGCAAAGTTCCACAACTGAAAGCCATAAGGAACCGAAAGACGATGATAAGCCGATGATCAGCATCGTGCAGGAGCTAACGGAGGATCAGCGTGAGGTCATGTCGACCATAACACTAAACAAGGCACAGATCAAGGCGATGCAGGAGTACAATGATAAGCTGGCGACGACCAAGCCGAAACCGGACGAAGAGGAAAAGCCAGAGAAAAGAAGGAAATCTCACGAGGGCAACAAAAAGCGGCATGGCAAGGTGAATTTCAATCGTCAGCAGCGCATAATGGATGATAATTTCTGCAACGAAGTACTCGACTCAGCCATCCACTTTGACCGGTTGTACGGTCTAAATCACGCCACTCAAAAGGCTTCAGCAATGGAAGGAGACAGCGAATCGTTGCCCGCATCATCTCCTACGGGTGATCCGGCGAGGGAAGAGTGTTTCAGTGATCCGGGGCTCTGTGGAGGTGGTCTTACTTCACCCGGTGAAGAGTCCTTCGATTCCAGCGTTTCCTTGGGGAAACTCGAAGGAAAGGCACGCTATTCTGGCAGAACTGTCGGTCGTTTGATGCTGACTCGTTTGAAAAAGCTTCATCAGCAGGCTACTGGTTCTGGAAAACAGGGACGTGTCAACAACGTAGTCGAATCGGAGGCGTCCACTAGTTCTTCACTGTTGCACACGAGTGGCCCGAAGAAACCTCCGCGAACGTTCGCCGACTCTCCCAAGAGATCCTCTACCTGTGCGCGTAAAGAGGAACCACGTGCTCCAAACGTCGTGCCGTCTTGCCCAAGGCGAGAGGATCTCGATGGGAGCGATCCATCGAATGGCCAGATCGGTTGGAAGGTGGAACAACAAGCAGCCCACTCCCGTCCAAAATCGCACCAAGTCGGCTGGACAGTGCCGGCTGTGACGGAAGCCAAAAACCAATCCATTCCAGAACAGGTATACAGCATGCTACACTACTCGGAAGATGAAAGCCGAAAGCAGCTGATCCGGAAGGGCAATTCTAAAGCGGTTCCACAACAAAAGTCCACGTCGACTGGCGGTGCGAAAGAAATCCGCACGTTAGCTAATGCTGCGGAATCGAAACTCGGTCCTCGGCTATACATTGATACGGTGGATGGTGTTGGGAATGCGGGCCATGATGAGCCAAAGACACCACCACACCGGCGTCACTCCTCTTCCACTGATTTCGAACGCTTCGCCAGAGAATCCAACGTGAAGAGCACCCCTCACCGGCGTGAACATCGTGGAGGTATGCAAACCAGTATCTCCAGTGCTACCACTCGCCGTATTTTAGAGGAATTTTTGAACGAAGAACGTGCCGCACAACACCCAGCAGCAGTGGCTCACCGAGGAAAGCTGAATGTAGGTGAGCGTAGACGTCGAACGACGGGCGGCATTTTCGAACGGCGACGATTGCAGCAGGAGAATTTTTTAGACGATGCCAGGCGCACGAACCATGAACCGCGGCGAAAAATGCGCAAATCGGCTCCTGCAGCTCCGGTTTCGTCAAACCGTCGTACTGATGAGGTTGTCGACGGTCCGATTCTCCAGCGTGCCTCCAGTCGCTCGAGCGTCGCTACGGCCGGGAAGATCGCAAAGCGCCGAACATTCCGTAAAGCCGTGCCTCTGCTGAAGCATACGCGCTCAATTTTCGAAGCATCGAAGAAGAAAATTTTGGCCATCAAGAAATTTGAAACACCCAAAAAATCTAACAACGCTCTGCCAGTTGATGAGTGGGATGGGCCAAGTATGCCTCCCGATCCAAACATCAATCGGCACAGCTCGGTCAAGAAGAAGCACGCTCTGCATCACAAACACCTGGGCTACACACCGGATAACTTGCGCTGCAAATCGTGCTGCCAGTCCGCTCAGACGGAACAGCTCCTGGACGAGGAAAGGATTGCGCCTTCGAAGCGAATTTCAAATGTGCATTCGGTTGCGCCGGGTCCACGCAGGTCACGGGGCAATGTCGATAAGGAAAATCGTTTTCCTGCGAACGGGAGTGCAAATGGGAGTGATAATCGGAAATCGGCACGCAGTTTGAACTTTGCCTCGGCTCCACCACCAACGCGACAGCGGGAGCAACAACAGCAACAGCAGCAGCAGCAACGTCGTAGAACTGCTTCACCGGATGAACGTTCAGACGAAGCGGAACCTTCGCCGTCTCCACCGAAGGTCACCAAATCGTTAACTGATCGAAAGTTTATGAAATCTTTAAGGAATCTCAAAATTTCACCACGAAAGTTTTTCCGGTTCGCGTCCAGTGCCGATGCGGCAGTCAGCCGGCAGTGTACGGCGGGGAATAGTAATGAAGCAACGACAAGTCATGGGCTCGGCGAATTTCACTCCTTCGACGATCTGAATCTCGATAATGTGGCCCATATGGGAGATTTCCTGAACAACATTCGACAGATCGTCGAGCGACCGGCGGCAATCGGGGTGGAACGAGGCTCTCCTGGCAGTCACCTGGCAAGTGCGATTGAAGGGGAACCGATCTATCAAGAGATATCTCCCAAGAAAGGCAACAAAATGGTACTGAACGAGTTCATTAGCAGCGAAACGAACAAACGCTACCTGATGGTAAACAACGATCCCAACATACTGTATGCGACGGTCAGCAAACCGACGGCACGTGGCCGAGCAACGCTACCAAGATCTAGATCATTTACGGACGTAACCGTAACGGGTGTGTCGGACCCCGTTGAAACTTCAACGCCCGTGAGGAAACCTCTTAATAATATCTGCAAGAGTCAGGTGAAACCTACCAATCGACAGCGAGCTAGTTTTTCACCGCGTACTGCAATACAGCACTCTAGCCCACAACGGTCACAGGACAGTAGCAGCCGGGACAGTGAGACTTCCGAGAACGATGAAGAGGAGGACATGGAAAACGATGCAAGTTGCCTGTATCGAACAGCGGTGACGGGCAGTAGCTACCGTTCTTGTGGCAATGATCGTAGACGACGATCTACTAGCAGTACCTCCCACACTACGCGACGCTCCCTGTTTAGTCCGGACAAGTCTTTCCGATCGCCGCGACAGGAAACTGATGATGACCATGATATTTCGGTTTTGCAGCAAGAACAGGATCGTGGTGCTCCAGTGCAGCAGAAGAAGCAGTTGGAGGAACAAGTGCAGGAATCGCTTATCGTGAGGGAACGGGCCGAAGAACGATACTCCGCCATTCGATTGGAACACGAGCGATTCCAGAAGCATCCATCGGATAGACTGAATCGTAACGGATCATCGGGTATGCGTAGGCTTAGCCCTAGGGCAGATAGTGAACAAAGCTTTGCATTTGAGAAGGACATCATCGTTGAGGTAGATTACATGGGCAATACAATGTGTAGTGATGGTGGCGAGGGTTCTTCTGGAGGACGTAAGACAACTAGAAAAATGGCGCCGATTATTAGTTTCGATACGGATGGCGAGGTAAGATGGTTCGAAGCGAACGTTCTGTTTCACGTTTCCATCCGCTCCAATAAAGCATCTGTGTTATTTCTTTCAGATCGAATCCCTGCACCGCTACCAGGATCAGGAGATTAGTGAGCTCGTGAGTTCGTTGCACAACAATGTAACACTCTCCGACATTGGTACACTGGAAACGGGAAGCTCAGTGGCCGCAGAAGAGGAGTCTGTTGGCTACGATACGGTCGATTTCGTGGTGCCATCCTGCAGCCATCAACAGCAGCAGCAGCAGCAGCAGCAGCAGCACATGAGCGCTCGGCTTGAAGGAACAGGGATTTCGGTAGAGATACCGAAGAATGACCCACGGAATCTGACGGTCAACACAGAGGATGCATCGAAGCTGATCAGTCAGGTGGATAATGACAGCACGTACTACACCTCGAACGCGTCACCACCGATGTTGGGCTCACCCTCTAGCGGCAAACACTCATCTTCCTCCGCCTCTTCTGGAGCTGCTGTTATGCGCAATTTGAAGGAGAAACTGAGAGCATCGTTCCGCAAGAGCAAAAGCTTTATCAAAACGGAACGTCAACGCATTGCGGCCTTAATTCGCGAGGAACGTACCGGGGATAATAAATATGTCTCCTCATCAACCTGCTCATCTTCGTCCACCTCACCACGACGCCAACCGCAGCACAGCTCACGGGCACGCGACGAAGCAGATACGGATGATACTTATCGATCGCTTGATCCCAATGACTCGCAGGCACGCAATATCGCCGGATCAGTTACCGAACTGACCAACCGGTACATGTCCAAGCTGATGGCACAAATTCAACAGCAACGTGATGCCCAGAAACAGCTGAAACAGGCAGTAGCGATATGCCGTACGACGCGCGAGTTCGAATGCTCAACCGAACTGATCGAAGCGGAACGCTTGCTACTACTGGCCACCCTAAAGGAAACGGCCGCCCGGAATGTGCTGAATAACATCGATTACACGGCCAACGGGATGACGCTTGCCGATCGTAAGCGTATCGGTAGGGTGGCGTTGAATCATTTCGAGTTTCCGCTCAAGCGGACCGCTCTCGCCGATACGCTGTTCAACTACTTCTATATTGTCGTGTGTTCGTACAAGAACGAGGTAAAGGCAACACCTGCTAAAGAACGCCGCACTGATGGGCACGTGTGTTTCCGAGACTGTGAGATTGAGTTCCTGGATCTGGACGCGGACTACGAGATACGCGTTGAGGTGTTTGTGCTGCGTTTGCGAAAGAATGTGAAGAACATCAGCTTCGAAAATCGATATCATCCGGACAAGGTAGCATCAATGGCGCGGGAAAAGGTTATAATAATACGATTAAATAACGTGATTGCTCTTCTCACCACAGGATTCGAAATATGCAGCTACATGCCCATCCCCCTCGAAGCTCCGCAGAGCCGGCAAGATGCTGTCGTTCCGTTCCAGTTCGCCGAAGAATTTTGATTTAGATAATGAATTGTCGCGCTTTAAATCGCAAGGCTACCTGACGCTCACCTCGTCCACGCTCGCTGCAGCTAACGTTGTCGATGTAGCTGCGGAAGAGGAAACAAGAACACCATCACCACTCGGCCAAACAATCGATGGAACGTACCTTACTGCGGTTACGAACCATACGGCAGAGACGACGACCTCCTCTGGGCTGCTAGGGTGCGAAGAAACGACCAACAATCCGTATTATTCCGTTTCGAGCAACTTTCAGCGGATGGTACGCCGCCAGGGAAACCACAACGTATTCCTGGTAGAGGATTTTAAGTATTTGGCGTTCGATTCCATGGCATACAGCTCGAACATGACCGGCACGATTGGTATGAGCATTAGCAGCGAGGTACGCTTTGAGAGCTCGGACGTAAGTGGTTTCCTTGATGTGGGTTCGAAGGTTAACGAACGAATCAGCTGGAATCGTCGCTGGTGCAAGATGAATGGTTTTACGATGGAGTTCTGGAACTATCCACAAGAGTGCCACGAAAAGGTAAGTTGCAAAAGTCAGTAGCGTGAGTCGCAATAATTCGGAGCATTTTTTGAGTGTAACACGGCTTCTCCTTGATCTTCTGCAGCAACCGATACTCTACATCGACCTGGTGCGGTGCGTCAACGAACGGATTGAGTTGGCCGACCGGTCGATCTGCTCACGAACGCGAACCATGAAGATTGATATTTCCACATCCAAGGCAGCTGGTTCCGGCATGAGTTGCAGTAGCAGTGGGATCGGAAGCTACAGAAGCACTGGTGGCACCTCTACTACCAGCCCCAGCTCCGATCGTAGCAACTTGACGTATCATCTGCTTGCCGCGGACTCGCAGACGGAGCTGAACCGTTGGATGAATGAGCTGAATCGGGTGGTGAAGTTCTTGAAGGAATGGAAAATTTAATGCCCACACGGCCATCTCCCCCCCCCCCCCCCCCATGTTGGCGCGATGCTTGATTGCAATATTAGAGATCATTCAATACATTTCTGATGCTAGAGCATTGCGGTGTTTTAGAGTGCCTTTGTTTTATATATAGAACGACAGCCTAAACAAGATTTCATATAGCTTACTAATGAACGGTGGTAGGACCATTCTAATGCCCTCCACCACTCAAACTAAGACTGTGCTCAGTTGTAATCGTTGAGTCGGCTGCCATATATCCTGTGCGGTGGTCTGCAATGGCGACGATATATTACTTTTAAGATGTTAGGTTACTTTCATTCTATTGCGCTTCATTTCCATCGTTAATTTTATGTTTGTAAAAAAAGATGATTCGGCATGATTTATGTGCTCACATTCCTGGAATTGTTACGTTTTGTTAGTACGATAAGGTAGGTGGCAGTAGCTTCTCAAAGGGAATAAGAACACGAATAGCTAGCGGCCTTTGCTTCCCGTGAACTGCTTGGATTTCTCATGATAAACCATTCGATGTAGGTCGATCTCATCGCTTGTGAGTAAGGGTACGCAAGAACATAGAAATAGGAATTGCACGGTGAATATGCTACCCTGCCTCCACCAACAAGAACTAGTGAATTGTAGTTAGTGAGCCATTGAATTCAAAGGTGAATATATAGGTCAGTCTGGTCAGGCAAGGACTTTGAAGTCCTTAGGGGAATTCCAGTGTTCTGTTCTCATAGGTTATTGTTATTAGTGGTCACAGGTTACAGCTTGCTAAATCGATTGTTTGGAAGAAATCTCATGGTAGCGACGAAATAAAATCAAAAAGACTTGCGGACATCAAGTTCGTCCGTTTAATCCGATTCGTTTTCCTGTTTCTTTCTCCACCCAAATACAAAGACAGGAGACACGTGGAAAAGGCTGTAAAAGGAAATAAATAATTTATTCAACTTGTTTGCTGTACTACAAAGTGTGTAAGTGAAGTGATGTTCCAGTGGCTAGAGAAGTGTGATAAATTTCTGGTTTCTGGTTTTGTGTCCCTCTCGGCTCGACCTGGTAAGTGAATGAATGTGACTGTGTTTCTAAACATTTCACCATAAATCGAACCATTTCAATCACATCAGAACGTGCCAGCGTCCTGTATGCGTATGCCAATCGCTCCCCCTCTCTCTATCTCTACCGTTTGATGGGAGGATAATGATGCATGAGGGATACGTATTTTGAGCTGTACTGTTTCGAATTGAGGCAAATGATATTTTCTGTACGGCAATACCTCTATTACCTGATTAGCAAACGCAAAAAAGGAACACTTTACGAACGCTGAGGATCACGAGCGGGGCGTTGTTACTGCTTAAATTGTTGGTTGGTGTCGGTTTTCAGCTATCAAAAATTGCTTAACAATAGGTTTATTGTTGTTGCCTTCTGCTCATTAAATGTATGTATATATGTATGCCTGTATATATCTGTATATATATATTTGTCTGTATATTTTTTCTGTTGTGTTCTCGATACGCTAGGTACAATAGGGATAGTAATTTTCCTATAATCTGCCCATCCAGCATTCTATGCTTTACTTTCCTTCACCCAATTTTCCCATCTTCATCATTCTGTATGTATCATACGTATATTTCAAAATGCTCATAACATGCAATAATTGTTTGTGGGGTGGCACAGGGTTGGGGAGGAGGGTTAGTGACATATATTTTACCGTAGCATATATACCATCTCCAAACCGGATGGTCTGATGATTAGACTGATTCCATTTTCAGTTGTTTTCGATATTTCACTAAAAAAGAACGCATTCAGCTGGTACTACGGGAATGCCCCGAACGAGGCAGAACGATGGAAACCATAGACTATTACCGCCACCTTCTTCTCTCCCCGTGTCTTCCCTCTACTGTCTTCAACTTCTTTTTTGCCTTATATTGTAAAGACGCTACGGAATAATTTCAAATCGTATTTTACTACGGGGCTCTCTCTACGTTCAAGATCGTTGATCGATATCAACGTAAAGGGAGGAAATTCTAAGGAAAACCTGGACGTTCTTCAACCGATCGAACAGGGTCTTTTCAAAGAATTCCATGATCCGAACTCCGATTTTGATGCATCACCGACGATGGTGTTGTGTGCGCGAACGTGAGTACGAGCGATTCGATCTTCGTCGCTTCCGATTCCGTTTTTGCGAATCCCTTAAAAAGTTTGTGTCTGAGTGTGTGTGTTTGATAACTCCTTATCATATTCCCGCATTTACTTTCTAGCTTCGTATAAAAATATGTGGCCCTATTTGGTTGGTAGGGATAAACTAGGATATAAGGTTTGCCGTTTGACTTTTGCTGGTTATGTATCGGAATAATAGAGAATATTATTGATCATTCGTCTGCACGCGTTCGCGGTGCTCTAGTGTAGGTGTTTGTGTGTTTGTTGCTTGTTAATTTTTAGCATTTCTATTGTTATAATCTCGATTACGTGCGGGCGCTAGCGCACCACGCTCGGGCAATCGGAGGTGCATTATCATTCTAACGCATCTAGCTGCATCTACATATGCATAATAATTGTGTCGCCTCATGCGAGTACCCTCTCTTCTGCTGCTATCATCAACGTTGCTTGTTTTGCACCTTTGCCCATAGCTTTGCAGTTGCCATCGTGGTATTGTGCTGAGTGAGCGTGAGTTACGTTACCTTTGTTTTGCTGTGAGGATTATGCAAAATATATGTTTTTGTGTTCTGCTTCGCTCTGGTGCTGCGTAGTTTATTCATATTTTCGCTCGTTCGTTTCGAGTTCGTGAAAGCACCTCTTGGAACAACTTCTACTTGCTGCTTGCTCTTGTATGCAGTTGGCAATGGTTGAAGTGAGTGGAAGAGGAGCACACTTCACCTTATCTTAATGCAGCTACGTATAGAAATTGGAGTCGTGAATGCTGTAACAGCCGCACTTATTGGGAAGTTTGCCATCGGTATAATGCTATAAAACTATCCCACTAAATATATCTCGGGTTCGGGTTGATTGATGCTATTGTATGGGAACCGCTATGTTTTTTAGAAGCTGGCTCATCGTTGCAGATGCACCAGACAATTGATGATCCCGGTTGTCGTGTTGTAGATGGTCTGTATTTAAACCTTGTTCCTGGTTTTATGACGATGGTTCTGCTGTTTGTCCTACTTTGATTACCCCTTACGGCTCCTGCGGTTTTTTGTTGTTGTTGTCTTTGTTTAGTTTGTTCCGTAGCGCTGAGCTGCCACCGGAGAACGGAAGCCAACTCTTGCCGGCTGGAGATAGCAAGCGTTGGAAACCGTCCTGGGTGTCAGTCGGTGCCATGCTGGAGCTTTGGCGATGATTGATCGATGATCCCCTGGCAGCAGGCTGGCTGCTTTCGATTCGAAGTCCGTTCCCGTTCCGAAGCGTATCCATCTCTGGACCTCGGCGATGGTTGTTCCGGGTTCGTCTGCGGTGGGGCGCGGTTGGTTTGGCGATTTGCTGCGCGCACTGTTCATCTGATTTTGCTTCTCTCTGTGCAGGTCGTGTTGTGTGGTGTTGTATCGAGGGCTAACTTGTGGTCACCGACCTGAGAACACGTGCGCACCTCCTGCGGCCTGCTGGTGATGGCCTGCTTCACCGGTACCTCACACCCGGGTGGCCGCGGACGCGGAACGGAGAACGGTCCCTTCGTCCATGCAGCTCGTCCTGCGCCAGGTAACACATATCACTCAACGGGCACACCAGCTCCTTCCAGGTCCTTCTTACATCGTCAGCGTAAACTTCCAGACCCGGTTCGGACCGATCTCGGTCACGTACATGGCGGAACCGTTCGGGCAGAAGGTGATCGAGTGTGGATTCTCAAACTTGCCCCAGTGATCGATGATGGTTTCGGAGCGCGGATCGATCGTGAACCCACGGACCGGGATCATCGGTGAGGTCGGTCCGTTCACCGCGTACACCAGATCACCGTAGGCGGCCACATCGAAGACGCGTCCCAGATCCGGCTCCTGGATGGTGGCCGCCTGTGTACCCTCACCGTACGACGTCTGCAGACCGGCCCGTGGACACACAACCCGCATATTCTCCCGATCGGCCACACAAACCATATCGAGGTGCTCGAGCAGTGCCAACCCGTGCGGTGTCTGGAGTGACAGGAACTCGGGTGGTTGCGGAATGGTACGAATCAACCGACCGGCCGCATTGTACTTCAGCAATCGGCTGTTGCAGTACCCATCCGCCACGAAAATTTCACCGGTGCTGGCGATCGCAACGGCCGTCGGTTTGCAGAGGTGACTCTTGGAGGATCCGGGCTCGAACCGGTGCCCTAGCGTGATGCTCGGATAGTCCCGGCCCGGCATAAACTTAAACACCTGATGGAGGGCCACATCCGTTAGCCACATGTTCCCGTTCCGGTCGATCGTCAAACCGTGCGGCATGTAGAAGATACCGGCACCACGCTCATCCAGCACCGCACCATCGGCAGCCGCCAGCGTGGCGATCGTGTTCTCCGGGATCGGTCCTTCCGCGATCAGCTGGAAGTGGTTGCTATCGTTGAAGCTCCTGTGGAACCGAATCGAAACAGGTAAGTGAAGTTCGTTTGATGGAAAGGAGGCGAGCAAACGCGCTGGCCACCACTTACTCCGCTGTCCAGATGCGGCTGCCACGGTGGAAGACAACCGGGTTACCCTGCAGATCGACTGCGACGGCCGTCACCTGGCCAAAGCTGTGCTTCACCTTGGGCCAATCCTCCACCAGCTTCGGTTTCGGTGGGCTATCCAGGTGCGACATGTCGACCGGAACCGGTGGGCCCTGTGGAGTGGCGAGAGAAGAGTGGAAGAAAAAAGCTCAGATAACTTCATTCGACCTCGTTGCTTCCTCGGAACTTGTGTGTTGTGTGCGCGGCCGGGTCACGTGTCGCTTCCGTTGCCAGCTCCCAGGGCAGCAAACGTTCCGTGCAAACAACGTTCAAGTGTTGTGGCCCACACGTCTCGTTGCTCGTATCGCTCGTTCATCCGTTTCCTCGGGAATTTCCCGGAAAAAGACGTCAGCACACGCTTTCACGTGTCTTATCCCGTTATGCGTCAAGCGGATCAAGGAAAGGCACATGGCGTTGTGGGGTGCCGAGAGTCAGATATTGAATATGTTGAGTTATGTCGCAAAGGCCGCTAATGTATGATAACATCAATTATTGATCGCGCTGTTGAAGCGTCGGGCGCATAAATATATTCACGTAGCACCATCGCGCTACGAAGCGTACCTCTCTTGACGCACTTTATCCAACATATGCGGTTCATCATTAGCCTTTAAAAAAAACCACCAAAAACCCCTTCAAGCTTTCCTCGGTTTCCACCTTGGTGCCGTGCGTAATACGTGCGTGTGGGTGATGGTGTGTAAAGCGAAAGCGAAAAGACAAACGATGCCGTACAACGGCAAATGGGGATGGTAGAATTTCCCAGGAAAAGAGGAAACCAAGCGTCTCACAACCAGACTCCCTGACGTGCATCCGGCTCCCGTCTTTTCCGCACGGAAGACGTCCGTAACACACCATACCGCCCGTGACGATGCCGGTGCGGCTCTGGCATGAGCATGTAGTGCTTACCCCGCTGTTGCTTACTTTCGGGCTTTGGCTTTCTGTTGTTGTGCGAACCTTCCGCCGTTTCCGGTTCAAAGTCGATTGCTTCCACAACAAACGAAACGAGCAAACGAAACGGTCGCCTGTTTTACGCCGCTGGAGAACCTCTCAGCGCTCAGGCTCAGCGCTCGTCGAAAGTGATGTCCTCATCGCCGTATCGCCCAGTATAATCTTTGCGAGCGAGAGTGGGCTCATATTTCACGGCGCAATTCATGATTAATGCAAACATCTTGCTCCGTTTCCGTTTGTCCGTGCCTGGTTGAAAAGTCTACGGGCGAATCGGACCGGTGAGTGGCGTACGGAATGGCCTCGACCATTTTTACCGGTGGCGTAACCGTATTTTCGATGGGTTTTACATGACAAATGCCTTCCGAGGTAACAGTGTCCAAACACTCTCAAAGCACAGTCGTCGTCGTCGTCGTCGTCGACGTCGTTGCAGTCTTCTGTAGACTGCTAGCGGGAAGATTAGTGATATGATCAGAAAGAGGCCTGTTTGGCGGAGACCGACACAAACACGAGCACTGCCACGCCACGGGGCAGAAATGGTGTTTCCTATTTCGTGTAAGTAATGCGAAGATTAAGCTGAAGCTTCTTTTGTGTAGCAGAGCTATATACACACGCGAACCAGGCCGGCACTCCAAGTGTGTGGCGTGGGAAGCGTTGCGAGTATCGACTCAATGGCAGCAGCGACCATTATGCTGAGCACACAGCCTGTTCGCTTTTATTTATTAATTCCAAGAAGGTGAAGACATGAATTGATCTTCAAGAGGACATTCTACGGGGTCGTGTCTTTTTCTGTTTGCGGACGGATTTGGAATTGCTGACGGTCTAATTCAAACACCAGGGTGCCCGGACTAGGAATAGTAAGGTCCTTCGAGCGTCCAACCGTCGCAGAAATTAACCTTTACCCCCAGGCTCGATTATGTTCACTCTGACCTCCTCCTCCCTCAAAAAACAAATCCTACTCCACCCAAAAACACCCACTACAACCCTGCGTCCGACCAATTTATGCTTCTTATGAATAATGGTCCCAAATTTTAACCTCCCGTTTAAGTGTCGTTCACTTCACGGCGAACCTGAGACCCAGACCGAGGGGTAGAGCATTGCGGGTATATAGAAGGGGTAGAGGATCGTAAATTTGGACAGCAGATTAATGCGTTCCCAGGAGCGAAATACGTCGCATACGGGAAAGCCCTGGACTGTGTGGAAAATGGGCTACAACGGGCACTACGCTGCCCACCGACACCGAGGGAAATTATTCATTTCATTGCTTTTCCTGGCTGCTCCGGCATGGAGAACCGGGGCCACCAGTTTTGGTGGAGTGGAAACCGAGAGCCGAGAGCCCATACATCATCATTCCATACCGGGTTGATACGGTTTAAAGCTGAGGCAGACCATTAGGCGGAGTGTTTTTTGGAACGCTCCAAGTGCCGTAAACTGGGTGTTGGCGAAAAGGGCATACGGTACTTGGCAATTTGAAGCCCCTCCATGCACGATCGATTTATGTAAAGTTTGCATTAATATGCGAACAAACACATCTCGCACAAGGTTATTAGCATGCAGTGGCTAGACGCCTGCACCGTTAAAGACCGGCCCCAGACGAACAGCTGGCAAATGATCAAGTAGACAGCAATGAATAGTGATTTTCCTCGCCGATCTAGTACTCATAGTCGGTCGGTTTTTTGATGGAGTCTTAGTCTGCGCTAGACGTGCTACACATCTACTCGCTGGTGAGCTTAGTGTGATTACGAAAGCCCCGAAATGTAGCCCCCTCATTCAAGATTCCGTGAGTATCTCCTTCGAATTCCTACCTCAATTTCTCAGAAGAGCCCAAGGCGAGTGTTTGGGAGTTGCCTCCCAACGAAACCCATCCCGTGCACACTAACGCCAAATCCGCAATTGGCCGTCTGTTGGCCTGAGCCCATTTGGCACGTTTGCACCACTCTACCGGGCATCACCAGATGGCATCAATAACGTCACGTAGCGCCGGCCTCCATATGGCCCTCCGCCGGTGCCGGTGATGTTTTTGAGCCTTGCCGGCAATTAGATTTGATGGCCACCAGCACTAATGGCGGTGCTCGCTGCTCTTTCTAATTTTTCTCCCTCACCCTTCCTTAACACCCCCGAAAAAATCATCCCTCTATCACCCAAAAATCGTCCCAAAAAATAAAACTTTCAATCATCAACACCAGTGTCCTGGCCGTTCCGCGGAGTGGCACAGCCTACCGAGGATAAGCCACAGCGCCCGAACGAACGTGATGATCCCAGCAGGCTTCGGCTGTCACCAAGTCACCAGCGAGCTGCTGATGAATGCAACGGCGGGACCCCCGCGGGGTGGGGAATGCGAACCGACGTAACGCGTAATAACCACTTAGGCACGTTTTCTGCTGGCAACTGGTGGCGGAGGTGCGCTTTCGGGAATTGAAATCATAAAACACACCTTTCCACCACCAGCTCCGTCACCATCAACCAGCGCCACCAAAAACTACGCCACAGGGCGCCAGGTGTACGAATATATGTAGTGCCCGCAGGTGCCCGAACCGAAAAGCAACGGCGAGCTCGTCACTTCACGTAATTCAGTTTTCCGTCACTTTTCCGAGGGGTGTGGGGGCGATTTCGGATGACAAGAGGATAAGGTCGAGTGGCGTTAGGGGGGAGCGCGCGCTATTAACACCGTTATTGGCAATATGTTGGGCCCCAATCATAAATCATATCGACGACCGGCGGGCGACGACGACGACGGTGGTGCCTTGTAGCCCGCCCGAAATCTGTCACATAATGCTCACCATGAGCGATGCCAGCGGCCACAGCGTGCGATAGCGCCATCAATCATCACTGGCTGGCTGGCTGGCTGGCTGGCTGGTGCTGCCCGAAAGGCCGAGATTCTTCTTCTTTCCGCCGGCCTCAGGTTTTGACTTTTTGGCGGCTTCTGCGGGATCATCTGCGCCAAATTCGCTGGTTCGCTCTCTTATTAAACAATCGCGAAGCAGACGAAGGCGAAGAGATTATGGTGCGATGAGAGCGGGCGGGGTGCAAATCCAACTCCTTCCTTCATGGTTGCGCGCGTGGTCATGGCGGTTTTGTGGCTTTCGGATGATGTCCTCTAGAACTTCCTTTCGCCACAGAAAGACACAGAGCGGACACATATCACGAGTTTGAACTCGATAATGAAGAAACTTTCCTCTTGATTCGACGCCTCTCTCTAGCAAAGAAAGACTCAAGTCAGAATGACGTGTGGCGAGGAGGAGAGGATATTTCCATCAACTTTTTTGGGTCCCTTGGTCTGGTCTGGATGCATACAGCATGGGTGCTTCTTTTGTAGTGTTCCCGGGATCAATAGAGCAACGAGTTCTCACTCCTTCTTCAGCTGCTTCTGTGAAAGCGCATCTATCGATCGGGTGGTGGGCGGAGAGTCTTTCGACGAAAGTTCGTGTCAGGACCCACGGAGCCTGATTTAGTTCCCAAAGATGCTCCTGCCCTGGCCAGGTGTTTTGCGGTTTGGAAACTTGTGGGTGATGTGTGTCTGGCGCGCGCGTATGTGTGTCTGGTTTGCGTCAAAGTAAGGTCGGTAAGCGGCAAACCCGGCGGTTTAACCGCATAGAAAATGATAGAAAAACATAAACTTATCTCACTGTCGTGTCGGTGCTTCCTGGCTGCTGCCAGCTTGCTTGCTTGCTTGCTTGCCAAGGACCTGCCCTCGGTTGAATCCGGAGCGAATCCTTATACGTTATCCTTACGTTGGTTGTCGGCGTGTGCATGCCGCTTAGCTTGCTTCTCGAGGAACGCCCCAAAACTCTATTTAAGTTGGCAATGCAGCAAACCGGGCGAGGAGAGAAACCATCAAGTAGCACAATACTGGCTTCCTGGGAATAGTGCACGACAGCGACGGCGACGACGTGAAGGCGAAAATCCTGTTGCTGCCATCGCTCTATCCCGACCTTTTTATGCTGCCCGCGGTAAACCACAAACGAGGAGCTAAGAAAAGAACTCGTCTACGTTCGAGGCGATACCTTAAGAAACCTTTAGAAAAACTCCCATGGATTCGATGGACCCGTAAACACACACAAGTAATCACGAGGCCAACCAAAGGAGAATGGCCAACGGGTGTTTGCTCTGTTGTGTGGCGGAGGCAAAAACAAAATCGAAAACCAAACATTGCGATCAGAGGAAAAAGGAATTTGCATTCTGCAGCAGCGGCGTTTCTGTTGAAAAGGGGGAAATTGGTCAACGCTGCCTCCTTGGGTTTGTGTCCATTTGATGTCGATCCTCTCGATCTTTTTCGATTAGGAATGGCGCCTGCAGCGGCGAATCTTGAATGGCATGCAATAAGCATGTTTTCTGCTTGAGTTGCCTCGCAAAAAGCCGAAGAATGTTCCACTTTTGATGTTACTCGGAATCCACCCAAAAGGCACTTGCGTTCATGCGACGCACCTGCAACCCTTCTTTTTTGTGTGGTCAACATTTGCTTCTTGTGGCAAAAAGGATTCGCGATATGCTTTGATTTACGATATGCTCTTTACCGGCAATGATTAATGGTTCCCTACCGACACTAATCGAGTGCGTAAAGCTTTCTCGCCAACCTGGCCACGACGACGACAGCGGAGGCACCACAATTAGCGACATCTCCGCAATTAATGAGCTTGGCCAACGCACCCAAAATATCCTCTCGTAAAAATTCACTTACACCGGGAGGCCAGCCCCCGGATGAGCGGAACGGGAAAATGGGGAAAACAAAATCCAATTAGCATCACCGTGACCGTGGGCGTGTGGGAGGCGAACCTCTTGCAGGTGATTGCGCGACGCAAGATAAGGAGGAGGTCCTGGACACCTGGAGGAACGGCTGGATAGTTTATAACCGAAATGGACCCAGAAACACATGCCACAACCTAATTTGCCGAGTGCCAAGTGCTTTATCGAACGGCCACATAGTGTGTTGCTTCCCTCATTTCCTGGCTCGTTCCTGGCGTCGTCAGCGAGTTCCGGTGACGGTCGGGGGAAAATTTGTTTCTGCGGTGTACCATTCGACCATCCAAAATGCAACATTAATTAGCCCCTGGCCTGGGGCCGTGGACGGAAGGAGCGGGAGTGGGACCATCATCAACCTAGATCCGACGCTATCAAGCTAAGCGGGCGGGCGGGCGGGCGGGCTCGTGTGGAGTTAACATGTATTATGCAGGCTGAAGATGGATGCCAAGATTGCAGCAGGTGTAACGGTCGCCATGGACCGAAGCAGAAGCCAAACGGCCCCGGGCCCAGTGGACTAAGTGATGGAAAGCTCTTTCGCCGTCGGTTGGTCTGTTTGTTTGCTATCGGGAAACATAAATTGTGACAAAGCTTGTGGGGAACAGAGACCACGTTTGGGGATTGTGCAGAGAGATACACTACACTCCGAGGCTCCATCTGGACTGGAATGCTAATGTGTGTTGTGTGTCCAAGTGGTTCGTTGAAAAGGAGCAAACAGCAAATGCTACAAAAGATGAAGCATGTTGTTACCCTTGGCCATGCTGCAGGATATCAGGAAGCTCTTGTAGAATGGTGGCTATTTATCGAGCGATACACTAATTGATCGATATGATGCTGGTTTTGTTTCAGCCCCAACGAAAACCCCTTTCTGGGCCTGTGCTTTGTGTGCTTTTCCCGTCGTAAACATCGCTTGCACTGGAACCGTATCGAACCTCCCAGGCCTTGCAGGGAGATTGCTTCCCAGCATGCCGTTAGCATGCTGATGCTTTGTTATTTGGCAACATTAAACAATATTGGACACGATAAGACCAGCGTCCTAATCGATATCGCTACCGCTATCGATGAACCCTTGTTTCGAACGAGCGAAGGCGACGTCCACGTTGTCCCTCATCAAAATGGGACTCGAAGGTACCCGGAGGCCCACTTGGCTCCTCGTCTTCCACGCTTAAGAGGCACTTCTTGCTCGTTAACAAACCGGTGCCCTACGTTTCGTGTTTCAAGTGTCCACTCGGATGGAATTCGATTTCTCATTTCGTCGAAACAATCATTTGTGTAATGAGGAGAGAGCATGGGACCAGGGGTAGCACTTACCGCTTCGTCGGGCATCTCCGGTCCACCAGCGCCTACCGACGGACCGGCGATCGCATCCTCGTACGCACGTTCGGCGAACAGGTCCCTCATCCGTTTGAAAAATCCTTCTGGCAGCAGCAGGTCGGTATCGCGCATCGGTACGCTGTACGAGTCAGCTA
>NC_064878.1:50891048-50936048 GCF_943734665.1 Anopheles aquasalis | reverse complement strand
ACATAGTTACGCTCACTCAATTGGAAGTTTTGGTCTAGAAACATTTCCCTACAACCAGCTTCTGCCGCATCTTTCATGACCACCTGTTCGTAGGTGAAAGCAGCTACCGAGGGTAAAACTTTTCGGTTGTTCCGCCACCCCCTCTCCAAACAACCGGTCTCTGCGTCAACCGGTAATGAACGGTTTTGGGTTCCCGGAATGGACCCAGCATGGATAATCGGACCGCATTCGAGGGCAAAGGATTAGAGTACCGGTTAATGAAGTCAAATAAAAGGTTCATCCGACTCCGATCCTGCCACATCCTGCATCTCTTCTTCTGCTCCCAAAAGGCTGGAAGAGGTTAAAGCTAAATGTTACAAATTATGTCACGTCGCCCGTGTCGCCGTCACAGTCGTTTGCTGCCGGTGAATGGCGTCTTGGACGTGCACGGCGCTTCCGGACTCCCGGAATACTTCGTGAACAAATCTGTCTGTCCGACAACGCAGACGACAAATTGAATTCATCTGCCGTTGTGGCTGTCGTGCATGTCACCGTCGAGCTGGTTGGGCAATCAAATTAAAAGTTTTTATCCAACACGGAACACGAGGCCACCGGTGGGACCGTGAGCTTTTCGTGGATAAAATTTAACATTCCCTCCAATCAGGACACGGCGCGTTCGGAGTAATTTGCTTAATCGACCAAGCAATGCCAGACACACAACAACCACCACCAGAGAGACCACCAGACCATTCCTTTGGCTCATTATGCTCTTTGGTAAACTTTGGCCTCAACTTCAACCCTGGAGGGTACGTCGGTTCGCCGAATTCGCACTTCAAACTTTCCATCTCTTGCCATTTAATCAGCTTTATCTAGTGGGCAACGGTGTTGCGGGAAATCTGATGACGATCTACCGGGAAACACAGAAATGCCCGCCTTAAAGTAGATGCCGGCCACCATTTATCATCACAAATTAATGACACGTCCGCTCGTCCTCTTGCTCCAAGTGCCAAGTTCTGTGTTGGTACTTTTTGTGCGAAAACTTTTCTTCTACATCGCACCTCATTGTTTTGGAGCAATTCTTTTTCTTTCATTTCCCTCTTAGCTCCTCTACTCATTCTCCTTCCCACAGTTACAGGCTGCATGATTGCGTGAAATATTTCCGACGGATGTAGACACAATTTTCATCTTTACATCCATTAATCTCCGACACGGAACACGCATTCCCCTCGCATTCGTTATCTAAACGCCTCGAGTCTTGTCACCCGGTTCGCAGGATGCCGATACGGAAGATGGTGTTCGCAGCGCGCAGGAAAAGCTTTGTAACTGCCTGTCGCCCGTGCCAGTCTCGTCTCATGGAATCCCGAGAACCGCGCAAATGTATTTATTGTCTTAGCTTCTTACACAGTACAAACAGTAACACCGAGACCGGTGGCAGCGGAGAAGGCACCGCTGCTGAAGTAGAAAAGAGAGGCCGGATTTCCCGGAAATGACAGGATATTGGTGCTCTGTAAACGGTTCTCGTCATCTCTCATCGGTCGATCGATAACAACGGCGACACGGCTACAGTGTTCACTTCAAGAAAATTTCTCAATTTCCCGTCTCATGCTGTTCGCCGGAAGTGGCCGCGCGGACGAGTCGGCTGGCATCGCGCACTCGCATCGTGGCATCACTTCCATGCGAAGGAAAAATCACGAATAATTGGCTACTTTAGACTCTCGCGCGCTATCCATCTCTTAGATGCTGCTACTGCTGCTGCTGCTTAGTAAAGCTACAAGTGTTTACTAGCGATGATGGTGTCGCCATTTTGGCATGTAAATCACGAGATTCCCGCTAGCTCACTGGCGCTCACTGCTTCACGATGGCATGCAGAAGCGATAGCGTCGCGAGCGACGGTCGAGGAAGTGATTGTAAATATTTACCGAGCGGATTTCCTACCGGACGAAAGGATTTTTAACGAAGCCCGGTCTCGAGACAACAAACAACTGGTTGGCACAGAACGTTACTCGCATGCCATCGGCATCGCATTTCCATACGCCGGTCGTATTATTGAGCTGTTACGTTTGTTGTGGAGAAGAGTTTTGTTTCGCCTTTTTGAAATTTTGTAATTCACGCTCCCACCCCACCGAGCAACCCCTTTTTTACCACTCGGTTACCGGCTGTCGGAAGGAACGATAAATGGTTTCGCACCGTGCACCGCGGCCACACGACAAAATCCTTAAGCCCGGTTGGGAGGAAAAAACCCATTAGGGACTACAATTCGCGAGGGAAGGAAATTGATTTTTTTGCGGTTGTTCCGCTCCGTTCGCTTTCGATTTTATTGCCCCACCGAGTCAGTGGTTCTCAAGCTTTGCTGCACGTTACTACCGGGGTTCCGCTCGTTCGTTAACCGTGCAGCCGTGCGAAGCTCATCAAGAAGATTGTTCTGCTTTATCTTTTCTAGTTAAAGATAAAAGACACCCGGTGATCGTTAAGATTTTAATAACGTCTCAAGCCGTCACAGCATTTCGCCGGCTCGTGGGCTGTCCAAAGTCGCAAGCTCAAGCGAAAGGCTCGAAAAGGATGGTTCCGGGCTGATTCACAAAACATTAATTATCCATCGATTTTGTTTGCTCGCCAGCGCGTACGCGGCCACCCTGCAACAAGCGTAGGAAGGACGAATTTGATTTGCGTGAAGCGGAAAAGTTTTCGGACCAGGGTCCTGCCAGACCAGGAATGCTTGGCCAAAAACGTTGGCAAAAAAGCCCTCAATTATCATGTGGAGGTGCCGAACACTTCCCCTCTCTCTCTATCTCTCCTGCATGTCTCGTTCACACCCCTTTCGAGTATCAGTTTCAACGCCTCGAAGGCCAACGCCAGAAGCAAGGACACGGGCCAAAGGAAGCGGCATTTATGGTGGCTGGTATCGGTTCTCCTCATCTCCGTCGTCGTCGTTGTCGTCGTCACCGTCGTCAAAGGACACCAGCGAACCGGAACGATGGAATCTGCGCGTTCTTCACACGCAAACGGCCGGCTGGGCTGGGCTGGGGATTGGTTTCATCGAGTTTCCTCGCCACCACGCCACCTTCCTTCCTCGGTAGTCGGTGGGGGTATGCCTGCGCCTGCCTGTTACCGGCGATGGGTGTTCCAGCGAACCATGACTTTAATATCTTTTCTCGTCCTGCCTACACAGATACACACAAACACGAGCGCACGCATGGTGAAGGACATGCCCGAGCGTGGCACTGTTGCGCCAACAAGAAATGGTCGGCATGGAAGAAAGGGGCTTGAGGTTGCGGAGGAATCGTGGAAGAATGGAAGATGAAGGAGGAGGGAAGAAAGAAGGGAAAGAGTGAGACAGGGGCAGAACACATACTCACCTCGGTCAGGTAGCCGCGGACGCTTTGATCGGAGTAGCTGCGCTTCACGATGCGGCCCGACGCCGGTCGTAGGATGGAAATTGCGCCAAACACGGCAAACGCTACCCACACCTGCGTGACGAGAGAAACGGAGAGAGATCGAGAGAGAGAGAGAGCAAAAACGTTAGTGCCAGTCAAAGGGGAAACGAGTGAGCCCGTGAGACGGGAAGGGAAAATCCTTTTTGCAAAGAAAAACAAAACCCCAAGGAACATGCTCTCAACACATGGCCTATGGCGCAGTGGCGCGGCAGTCCTGACGAGGCTTTCCTCGGCAGTTGCCCAACTCCACACTCCGCACTCCGACACACGCGCGACACTGCGGGAATCACCTGCGCCAAATTGGAACGACACACGATTGCGGCTGAGCAAACTATCGCTATCGTGGCTTGGACATGCTCCAGCAACCCTCCCCGAACGGAACCGGATGAAAAAGGGGAAAGGAAACGAAAGAGAAACACGCCAAAGTTCGCCAAAGCTTCGCTCCCCCTACTCTATTCAACACCCTTTCCACCCCGGGGGGGGAATGCTACTCACCTGCAATCTCTTGAGTCTTGAGGCCGGCACACCGATCCTCCGGATCCGGCACCGAGAGTGGGACTAACTTTATTACATTTCCTACACCTTTTTCCTACGCCAAAGGGTCCTGTGGACCCGTCGTAGATAGTCCAGCTCGAGTGCTGCTCAAAGCTGGTAGAAAACAGCAACCTCGGGAGACGAAAAGGCACGAAGCGCGACACAGGATCCAGGGCCCTCTCCCCTGTGACCCTCTCGGAAGGATTCTAGTGTCGGTGGCCTTTGTCCCCCCTCCCCCGTCCCCCGTCCACCTTGTCGCGCTGATCGCAAGTAAATGAAAGTCCCCTCGGTGGGAACGCCTCTCGAACGTGCCGAACGCGACATGAAAGACGGGAAAATCGTGCCACTGCGCCTCGCTGGTAGTAAGAATGTTGGTGCGAAGGGGGTGTATGTTGGGGGAGGGAGTGGTAGAATACAAAAGGAAGAGAAGAATGGAGGAAGAAGAAGAACAAAAACAGGCACAAAGTCCACGACATAAAACGCCGCAGCGTAATAAAAGCTTCTCTGCGGCCAGGCAGTAGCTATAGCGGCAGTGAAGTGTCCCGTGAGATCCCGTGGGGGTTCTCCGGCCGACCACGGTGGATTATTAGTGGCCAGGCATCGTGACCAAACCGGAGGGGCAGCAAGGAGAAGGAGGTAAAAAGGGCCGGTTAGTTCCCTTTTATGAAAGGGTTGCAAGAGTATACTCTCTCTCGCTCTGTCTCTCACTCTCGTGGCGCAGTTTGCGAAAGAGGAGGATAGCTGCTCTTGACAAAAGAACTGGCAAAATGAATGGTGGCAGGGGGCGCCTGGCTACGTGTACTCCAGTTTCCGTGCTGTACAGTGACGTACTCAGTGGAGTTTGTAGAACCTTGTTCACGATTTTTTGTTCCAATCGGTTTGCCGACAGATCTGGAATGTCTCAGCTTACGCGAGGAGATTGCTTCTATTCTATCAATAACAACCGTGTGCCGTGGTACAACATTGCTGTCCCTCACTGTAGGCTTCGCAAATGACGGTTCGACGTCGATAAGACGTACATTCCGTGTGGCGCTGTCCCTGATCGATAGCCTACGCGGTATGCAACCTTCCTTGCATCCTTTCTCCGAGCTGTTTTCTGAGGTCCACGAGTGTTCCCGTAGCTTTTTGCGATATGATTAGACCGAAGGAAGGGAGACAAGGAGCGTCTGCGGTGGGAGTCAGTGGAACATGATTGAAAACGCTTTAACGTCAACGGAGACCGGTGGGGGTTTTGTGATGTGTCTGCTTCCATTGCCCGGTCTGTGCAGGGCTGTAATCGTCGATATACATTATATCCTTCATCGAACGGGATTTATCATGGCCTATCTTGAGTATGGGGGAGGGGGGATTTCGATTGCAAAGCTGCGCCATTAATCCCACTTACGTTTTGCGTTTAAATCCCAATCAGCTCCTGTCCTGCATGGTACACCTACCTTCTTCATATGATTTGCTCGTGACATCTTGGTCGTTCTCACCAGCATCTTGACCGTTTATGTGGCCGTCGAGATTCGTGGAGGAAAGATTCCGAACACCGAAAATGGTTTCCTTCGTTCTCTAGCGGCGTGCGAATGCGCTCGTAATTGACCGGCCAATTGTCATCCACTTGGGAATGATTGTTTGCTTGTCAACGGAACCGGTAAGCGGGTGTGTGCCCGTGTTTGTGTGCCCAGTACGTGTTCACCGTCTAGTTCCTGGACGCTCTCTTCCGATGAATGCCCGCAGAGTGCATCAGGTCCCTCGCCGGAATCGGGATTAGATTCCAAATTCAATTCGTGCACTCGTTGGTGAAACCGTGAACTTGGTGCGCGGCCTCCGGTACTCTTCCGGGACTGCTGGTTCTCATGCGCACATGGTTGCCCTCTGGCAAAGACTCACACAGACCCGTATAACGTTCGTGAGGGGGTGAAAGAAGCAAGAACGCCGCTAACAACAGAAGAAAGCAATCACTTTCCGACTTGTTGATAAACGGTGGCAGGCAGAAATACGTATTCGACCGTTGGCGATCAGCGGATCGATGAATTGAATCCTTTTTTGGGCGCACTGTATTGGTTTTGAAGATCTATTGCGCTGCTACCGAGGTACACTTTATGCGCCACCAGTGCCACTTTTCACTAAAAAATCAAATCACTATTTTCTTATCAACCGTTATTGGCCTTTTTGAAACGAAATACTACACTCACGCTTTCGCTCTTGCTCTCTCTCTCTTTCGCACGCGCGCAAAACGACGCAAATGAAAACAAACATCCGCTTAGCGTCTAATTGGATCAGGTTTCACGGTGGTGCGGACTGCGGCATCAGCATCTTAACGAATCTCGATTATTATTACCCCCGAGCCGCCGAAGCTGGACGCCGAGTCACTGTCGTGCGTTACGTACGGGTGGTTGTCTTGCTGTGTGTGGCGGCGTCACCACCAGCGCCGGGGACACGACCGCCGTGGAGTGTGTAAATAGATCGTAAAGCGTCAAAACAACGGTGCCACACGGTGGAAGGAAGATCGGCAACTAAACCGACGAAGGAGACGCCTGGTCGCGAACCTGCTGTCGCCGGCAAAACTGGCCGAAGCGTCTTGCCCTACTCCGCCACCCGCCACCCGCCTGCCACGTAGGACAGTGACACACCGAATCGATTCGATTGGAGTAAGCGGGACCACTATGCAGCTCATGGTGGCGAGTGTATCGTATGCGAGTTTCTCTGTAATCCTGTGGTGGAAAGGAAAGCTTTGCTGTTGTTAAGAGCTTTCATAGAAATGAAGCTTTTTTTGTGAAATGGAGACGCCTAGTAGCAAGGAATGGAGGCGCCTAGTATCGAACCGAATCGAAGGAAATTTCCCTCTATTTTCGAGTAGTTTCTTTGATAACATGATGCATTTGTATTTGATTTTGAAATCACAGCAAATGGTGGTGGTTTTAGGTGATTTAGGGTGCTTTTAATTGACGATTGTAGCTCGATATGAGTTATCATAACGAACTATTTATTCGTTTCACTTTTTAAATCAATTTTTCAATAAGCAAAATGGTGAATTATTCATGTAATATACAACAAATTGATATGTCCGAAAGAATTTAAAAGTAAACGTAAATTAACTCAATCACGGATACTGATAATATACTTCTCACAATTTATTATTACTTTTCTATATTACATCACACATGTTCTTGCTCTCCGTCATTGCTACATAAAAAACTACTAAAAGTGTTTTAAACAATAGGTTTTTAACATTCACTGCACATTGACAAATAGTTCGTGGTTGAGCTCTCCTATTTTCATCCTCAACCGCACTCTCCTTTGTGGCTCTTTCCCAAAAATTCAATCGAAAAACCTCATTCCCAAATTTCAACCAAATCGACGGTGCGTTTTTACCATCTGAATACTAATCTACACTCCATAGGTGTGAGGCTAACAGCTGTCGACAACACCCAACAAGCGCCAGCATCAAACATGGGGAAGGGGGCCATTAGTATGCCGTGTGTGGCAGCTATGCTCGTAGTGGTGATTCATTTGCGGCAAAAATTATCGTGCATTAGAGGCACATAAGTGTAACAAATCTATGCCACCGATGCTGCGTGCGCTTCGCATGTTTAATTGACGCACTGTGGCACACATTGGTCCGGGTGGTCTTGAACTGTGGCGGAAACCGGCGACACTTGGCTTCTGCTTGGGCATGCTGTCGATTATGTTTATCCAGGTCTCGTATGTGCCCTAGTTTGTGCTCGCTTGCGTCACTTACCAAGGGTGTGAACGTCGTCATAAGCTGACTAATGCTGTGAATGGCGTGAATGTAGCGTTGCTCGGTGCATCTTAACACCCAAGTGTGACGGTCATTGAACCTATGGAGCTTTGAAAAAAAAAACCTATCACCATAAAACTTTTCTCTCGAAAAGCTCTTGAGAGAGAGAGAGAGCGCGAGCGTATACTGGCCTAAGGGTGAGAGAACTGCAGTGACAATGCAGTTCCTTGCACTCGCATGCAGAGCGTATCGTTATTCAACACGCGGAAGTCAACACTTGGAGATGGATTAATTCGAGGTGGCAGTCAATAGAAGTCGTAATTTCTAATTATTTTTCTAAAGGCGATCGAATCGATGAATCGAACCTTAAGCCCTAACCACAGACCCCTTCTCAACAGCCTGGTTCCGCTGCAAACGATGAGAAACATTGTGAGTTGGGTGGTTTATTAGATTTCTGCTCCACACAACCGCACCGCAGTGCTTTAAGGTGCTATTTTTAGATTTCTATGCTCCAATCATTTGGCGGATAGAACGCAACCCGACCCAACGCCGCCTATGGGAATCGCTCGTATCCGATGCCACCTGCCGGAGTCTCTGTTCACAAAATTTTCCTCCAGTGGCCGTTACCGTAGGCAACAGCAGACCGGCAGACACTGAAAATAGATGGCCCTCATACCGTCAGGCGGGTACAACATGTTTTAATTTTGACAACGACAACGAAGTCGACAACGTGCCCTCAGCGGGAAGGTAAAGCATGCTACTCGGGCTGGCGTTGAGTTTCAGGCTGATGGAGAGAATTCTTTGCCGAAGACGAAAAACAAGCCACCTGATCCAGTAGGGTGGCATCCATTAGGAATCCATGCTTTGCTTTGTTTATCCAGAAGCAAGGGCTTCATCATCAACGAGCATCATCACGTTTCATCATTTCAAAACTGGAAGTTTCTTTATTCTACGCAAAGTCGTCGTCGTCGTCGTCGGGAAAAGGGCTTTCATCAGGTACTTGTAGGAAGATGGAATTGCGTCTAGGGGTTGACACGGGATGTCACCGGAGCTGGTACGCCGTACTCGTTAAATGGCGATGGCTGCGATGGCACCGGAACACCGAAAGCTTCCTGATTGGAAGCCGCACCGACCGGTCCACCGGTAGCCGAACGTTCGTTCGCTGGACTACCGCGGGCGATTTCCACATTCGTTTGCTCTTCCTGTGGGTTCTGCTGAGAGTTGGGCACAGCCGTTTGCACGCCCGGTAGTCCCACTAGCCGAATACCGGCCGGAGATCCGAAGGCGGACACAATCGTTGGGTTGGTGGTACGTGTGGCCGGAGCATTGGGTGCATTACGGGCATCAAACACACCTGGCTGGGAAGGGGCCACCGGTGCAAGGCCTGGAGCTAGCGGTGCACTGGGCAAGATCGGTGCAGGAAGTGCTGGAAGGGCAGGAAGCGTAGGAAGAGCAGGAAGTGGAGCATACGCTCGGGCTAAAGCGGCCGGTGCAAAGGCAGTTGGCACCGGAGCGGCAGCAGCGGCGTAACCGAGAGCAGGAAGTGCTGCGTAGGAAAGCGCTGGGGCCACTGGGACGGCTCGGGCCGGAGCTAGCGTCTTCAGTACCGGTCCGGTAACGAGGGCGGGTGCGGCAGCATACGCTATTCCAGCGCTGGCCACTGGCACAAACGACGATGGAGCATAGCTACGACCGACGACCTGGCTGTAAGCCGAACGAGCGTACAACTGCTGAGGGAAGGTTGCCGGCACTAGAGGTGCCGCTGCTGGCAGCAGTCCCGCTTCGGTCTGGACAATCAGCACTCCCACCATGACCAGGACCAGGAGCTGGAAGAGCTAAATGTGGGCGAGGTGACCTGTTGGATGAGTCTGTCGATGCAGGAAGCAAGGAATCGTTACCGTGCGAGCGTTCTGCGATGCTGCCATGCTGCTACTGCTGCTGCTGCTGCTGCTGCTGCTGCTGGATGAGTTGCTGATGAATGTTACTAAACGGATGACTTTACTGGGTACCAGTTGCCCATTTTTATATCAAACTCCCTCCCAAACTTGCATCCACATTGATTCCATCCCTTCTCTCTGTCCAACTCTGTTCAAAGAAAGTACCAAGGCAGCAAAGCAGTGACCGAACACGGCCACTGACCACCACCGTACACCCGAAATGCAGTTTTGGGTCCGTGTTTAGACGAATTTCAATCGAATTCAAATCACTCCAAATTCACAGTCAAAATCCATCACCAGAAAGGTATCAAGGTGAGGCTTACGCTGCTGAAGGTGCTCGGCTACACAGCTGATGGCCGCTACAACGCCTGCAGCCCGCTACGGTACATGAATTATGCAGATTGCTTTACTTGCCAGTGCTGCACGCGGATTGAGGCGCACCCGGGCAAACCACCACCCAAAAAAGGTGGAATCAGTAAAGGTAGCAAACAACTTTGTAGAAGAAACGAAATGGGTTTTCTTTCGGCATCCGCTTTCAGATGGTGGCTTTCGTAACTCCTGGGCCGCTGTCATCGATGACGTCGACGTGGCCCATGGCATGCTACCTGGTTAGTTGGTTGGTTTTGTGAAAAATTAATTTCTCGTTAACGGAGCAAAGTTCACGTTTCGCGGATTCGTTGTTATCAAACGAATACACTGCATGCCCGGAGATTCCGTTCGAGAAAACAAAGTATAAGCTCTCACCGTCGTTCCTTCTTTTTTCCCCCAAAGCCAATCTCCTTTCCTGTCGTCTTTCTACCATTTTCTTCGGCTTCCGCACATGAGATTACTGTCAGGGGAGCGAAACGTAAATATGCTTTCCATCCATTTTTCCCGTTTTGTTTTTTTTTTTCATAAACTCACCAACCTTCAATGTTTTACGACCGGTTCAATCCGGGCTTGGTTCCGGGCTCAGAAACGCTACCAAGCATCAAAAACCAGTGACGTCGAGTAGTCGAGTGATTGCAAATCGGAGTACATGTTCATGTGTGCTCTATCACAGTCAGATTATCGTGAACCGTTGTGCTCGTTGTTCGCTTTGTGTGCTGTGTGTGACCTTTTCGGGTAATGCAGATTACCAATTTGCAATCGGTGATCTGCATGCCGACCTATTTTTGGGTGAATTCCCATCATCATTTGCCGCATTACAACATACAGCGACCGCTACTGTGTTTTGCATTTACGAATCAGGCTTCCCATTCGACGAGTCTGGCCGTAGCCGGTCATCAGTAATCAGTAATCCCCCAGGGCGCCCTGCCTGAGGTCTCTACTGAGGTCTATTGGCATGAAACTTTAATTATGCTTCGCCGTGCGCATCATCACCTCATCCGCTTGCGTCATTATTACTAGCAACATTAGCAGGATTGGAAGGATGCTCACGGAGCAGGAGCATGTGTGTGGAATAGACTCCAGGCTCGAACCAGGAGCTGACCTAAAAATAGAACTTGCTAGACTACGCAGCTCAGACAGCGTACGGTCGAGCATCATGGATGGATCGGCCAAATTAGCCCATTTATAGTGCCGGACGGTGGAGCGACGGTGAAGCTGCCAAAAAGCAAACAACCCATCGACCGATACAGCTCATGCTCAGTCGCAAGCAAGCGAGCGATATCCCATGTGGCTAATCATTTGATAATAGAACCGGTGCTAGGACAGGAACAGATGCGTTCTTCTAAAGTGTGAACAGAATGACGACATCGTTTAGTTAATTGAATTGGAAAACTCTTCGTGTTTTCGAACATGTTGAGTCATTCTAAAAACATATCAGTAGCATCTTCCTCACTGGAGTACCTTATCAGATCCAGCACACATTCCTGGAACCCCAATTTCCAATCATTTCTCTCCAGAGAATGAAAGCAATGAAAGGTAATCCTCCCCCACACAGAAACACCAGCATCCATGTTAATGGCGTGTGCATGGTGGATTCATAAAATCTAATTGCACCCAGGACCACCAGTCCGGCAGCATTTCGGATCGGACACGGAACGCCAATGAATTGTTGATCCTCGGATCCCGAAAAACCGACTCTCCAGTCCAGTCGCACGCACCCGCATGTTTGCCAAACCATTTCCTGGCAGAAATCCTTTTCGCCCGCGTTCTAGCCCGCGTCTGGATGTTATTTCCAGCCATTCCGGATAATACGCTTGAGTGCGCATTGGTGGTGTGCCTCAGTCACCTCCGGATACTGTTCCCGGGCAACGCGTACGTTCGGTGGAAAAGTTCAAAGGTAACAACGGTAGCATGGGTAGCGTCCGAGCGATCGAAACGTGTGACCTTTCCGTGTGACAGCAACTCACGTGCCCCGGATACTTACGGTTCGTCCAGCTCGTCTGCGACTTGTTCGTTTCTATGTGTTTCCCGTCCAGATAAGAACGTGGATGATAGAGTAGCCAGGGAACTAGTGACCGACCGCCTGCAGCTACGCACGGCCAACTGTAGCAGTAAGCTCAATGCTCAGCGGCATGTGAAATGGGTGCCTATCAGTGGGCATGATTTGTGCATGAATGGCAATTATCCATTGCGCCACCTTGAGGGGGCGCCGGAGCGTATTTACAGTACAGTTGTGCCGCTCGCGAAGAAGGGCAACGACAAATACCGGTCATCGTCGTGCCGACGGCATCCTCTTTCAAGGACACTAATTTGCAAATGTCAAACAATGTAGCACACGGCGACGACGACATTGTACAACGAAACAAATCGAATGAAGCTCTATTGTTTCAAGTTTCTGACCAAGAATCTTGTGGTCCAGCTTAAATATTCACTTTGATTAATCTGCAACACTGTAAGGAGATTCTCGAAATCCATAACGCCAGGCTTCATCTTCCAGAAGCCTTCGATGATCTTGAATGGAACGGCCAACGCAATGGCGGCAGAGCAAGCCTCTTCAGGCTCCGATCGATTACCACGGCCGAGATTGTTTACCGAAGCCATTCATCAACTTAAAACGCGATGAACCACCCGGCTCTGTCGTGGGAGTCTAAGTTGGAGTGTTACCGTCCATCTATCGTCCGCCCGCTCTCAGGTGTATCATGTGACCTAGATACACGCACCGAATGCATAAATATCCAATTGAAGTGGCCCTTCGAGTGGCCATCCCGGGTCTGCTGACGGTAATCCCAAGGGATAAACTCGATGCATGAAATTGCTGCTGGAAATTGCTTGAAGCGCTCTGAAAGGAAACAAGATTGGCTTCCAAGTGGCGGTGTCCGAGCGACCGTGTTGTCCATCAGGATTTGTTTGCCAGGTTGTATCGGCATTCCAACAAACGAGATGTCGGATTTAGAAGCAGAAAAGCTTTTTAATAACCCTGTCAAGAAATTGATGCAGGTCGCTAGAGTGGGGGAAACATCACAAGAAATCCAACATTTATTTTTTTTTGCTACACATCGTTCCAATTTCCATTCCAGGATAAGCTTTTCTCGCCTCTTCATTGCCTATCTCTATCGCTTTATTGCGTCATCGACAGACAAAAAAAAACCCACATAACTTCTTCCCAAGAGAGTGCATCCTGAAAAGGATTGAAATGCACTATCCATCGTTTCTCACCGAGCCCAGGCCGTTGACCCTTGAATCTGGGGCATCTTTGCTAGTTTGGGCGTCTCGCGCTAGGCGCGTAGCCATCGCCGAGATAGTATCGAGTGTTGAAGCTCGCAAACTTCTTGCAGGAATGGGTTGATGGTGGAGGTTGGTACTACTCGCTTGTGCGCTTGTCTGTGCGGTGGCCGATGCATCGACACATCCCCTTCCCTACCGTGTCTAGTCGTTTGTCATCGTTTGGCGTCGTCGCCGTCGTCATCGTAGTCGCTAGCTTCGTGATACTCCTGGGCTCCTGTTGCCGGTGGAACTCGTGCGCATTCCGAATGGAACACGTGAATGGAGCGCGTACCGTCTGCCCGGGGCACGCCATGTTCGACGACGGCGCACTCGAACCGCGTTTCGCTCGCTTTCGGTCGGCCGGTCGGTCGGACGGGGCATGCCCGTACACGGTGTATCCGCCGGTATACCGCGCGCGTTATGTGCCGCGCCCGCAATGGCCACCGAGCATGGTCAGTATGCACCGTCGGTCGTCGAGGCCGGGGCCGGGCTGGTGCTGCTAGTGTCTCTTTTTTGTTTTTTTGTTTTGCGCATTTCGCCATCGACAAACCGACACACCACCACATGACGTCACTGATTTCGTTGGTTTCGTGCTATCGATCAATGGTCCTGGCCGCCTGGTACCGAAGCGTTCCCTCCATTTTACTAGAGGGAAACCAAAGGTGCACCATAGCTCTCGCTCTCATCTTTTTCTTTGGAGGGAGGGGGTTCTCTCTTTTTTTTGGTGGGAAACGGAAATTGATAGAATGTGAAATTCCCCTAACGTCCATTGAATCTTTGTACAAAAGCAGCAATAATTTTATTTAAAAGCATATGACATTCCTTTATGAGCGATTTGTTATCAAAGTTCCAGTGAATTGCACCAATCAAACGGTTTCGCCTGCTGGCAGATTGATGGTTCCGTGACCGCTCCACCTCACACAGGATCACTGGACTGGCTAATCGGCGATGAAAGCAAATAATGCACTCTGCACGTCAGAGGCGCTGCATATCGGGATACATCCCGGCGACCTAGATACTGCAGTAATCCTTGCACGCTTGCTGACGACACAACTGACCTTGGTGGGGCGAGATGGGACAGCCGGGATTTCGTTGCGTTTATAACGGGATCAGCCACTCCCTGCCATGGTGCTATGATGTTTCATTTTTATATTTTCAAAATTGGATGCACCCCGGTGCCCGAAATTCTTTCAAACGCGATGGGATTAATGCTTCACCCACGTCACCTCCGTAATCCTGGCGCATCATTTTCGAATGCCTACCTAAAGTATGATGCAGGGATTGTTTTTAAAATAGCCAACCAATCAAGGACGAAGGCCGAGACTTGTGTAAGAGATATTTTTGAATCCGATCTGCCCCCGTATGTCTGCCCTGTGTCAATGCTATAATTATGGTCCAATTAAAAGGAAACACGGGCAGGAGAGGAATGTGTTACGATGCAGCCGGGAACCGGACAGTGATTGGGGTATTAGGGCATTATCGCCTTACGTCGATGTTACAAATGCGGCAATCGATCGATGATTGTTTGTCATTCTCCGTATCGTCACAGCCTTTCATAGATTCATTAGTGAACGTGTGAGGGTAGGAAAGGTTCGGATTATGCATCATTTAGTATGGCTTTTGTGTGTTTATGAAGCGATAATGCAGATCATGCAATCTGTGAACCCATTTTGCAGGATGCTAATGATGTTACTCTCCATTTAGGAACCATTTAGGATGGAAATGGATGTGAAACGAAAAGGGACACAATCGGTAAGCAGCTTACAGCAACCGTAACCTTTACTGACCGCATTACCGACCCACACACACGGCGGAAAATCTAGAAGGTTGCCAGTCGTTGAACGTGTTACGCCATCTCATAGCTCATCCCACAAGCTCGCCCTGTATGACACACCCTCTTGGGTCATGTGAACCCCTTGACTCATCAATGGCCTTCAGTAGCATCGGCATGATACATGATGCAACACGATGATGTGATGCAATCTGTCCAGCTGCAAACTACTCTCCCTCTCTCTCTCTCTCTCTCTCTACTGCAAACAATTTGAACGAGTAAAATCCAACTCACTGCTTGGAGTTCACCGTACCGGGCAATCGAGAATCGCTGTCATTGCTAATTCCGTACCCCAATGACAACCATAATCAGGGAGTCATTTGTTGTCGGCAACGTTCGAAATGGAACGAGACAGGAGGAGGGCTTAAACACGTGACATAATGTTTTCAAAAGGACATCCAACGCCCAACCACCCTCCTAACGGACCTGTGGTCGGAATGGCGATGGATGGTTCACATTTCGCGTGGAAAATTCATTCCACCGATTCCGGAATTTGAATTTCAACAAAGCGGCGTCAGGTCAGGTCAGGAAAGCGATGGTGATGATACCCGTCAAGTGTCAGGAAAAGCACCGAGCGTGTTCTGGCCGCGGGGTGTGGGCTGAAAGAGCACTTTAAGTTGTCGCGCGCGTTTGAAAATAGGTTTCCGTCGGGATGGATGACGTTTGGCGCGCGCCAGCTTTTGCCGGGCACGTGGCACGTGAATCACGTAGCATCAGTGGTCGCGAACGCGATGCCACAGAACGCCGCGTGTGCCAGGGATTGCTTCGGTCACGGGCCTTCCGGTTCGCGCGCCGTGGTTCGTTGACGCGGCAGGCAAGCGAGCGAATCGAGAAGCAAACAGCGGCCACCAACGACGACAGAGAACCGGCATCGAGTAGCGCTAGCAAACGGAAAGTCAACTGAAGAACCACTAATTGTTTATGCCAACTTGCTGGCCAGCGTTCGAGTTCGAGAAGCGAGATCAAAGGGTAAAAGCCCACAGCGTTCCGTTGTACGCGCCATCTTCCTCGTTATTCTCGGAGTCGGACCAGCTCCGGACCGGCCGCTGTGGACCGTTTGTTTGTGATTGATTGGACGATTGACTCGATTCCAGTTAGCCAGCCAGCCAGCCAGCCAAATCACTCAGCCAATGCGTGTTTCCGGAAGCGGTGGAGTGAGATGCGATGCTCCAGTTCCAAGGATAACGGCGATAAATGCGCCGTACTGCCCGGCAACATGCTCGACACTGGTTCTTGGAGGGCTTCTTGTTGATGGTCGCTCGCCGATGGGGTCTCTCTCTCTCTCTCTCTCTCTCTCTCTCTCTCTCTCTCTCTCTCTCTCTCTCTCTCTTTCTCGTTCTCTCTATGCTCTGATAATCACGAGGACAATCATCAGTTGGAAGCAGTTATCTGCCTTTCAGGGGGTGGGAGGGGGACATATCCTGCTGAATGAGAGACATTTGAAAGAAGCAAAATTGACGTTTATTCCCGGCATGCCGGTTGGTTACTTTGATTTATGGTAAAGAGTCCTCAACAACATGTTTATCCGCTAGCTAGCTCACTGTATTCATGTCGGATTTGAGCTGGATGTACCGTGCATCTGCAACCGTCCTGTGCGGGAACTGAAAGAACATCATTGCAACAAATCGCGCCCACTTGGTCTGATGCGAGGGCAACACCGGAGACCTTCGAAACCGGAAACAGAACTAATGAAGCAAAGCTGCTGGCTGACTGGCTGGTTGCTCATCTAGGCCCTTTTGTTCATTACCAAGACACGACCGAGTTTGTTTGTTGTTGTGGTTTTTTTCTTCTTCTTATGCGGACCGTGTGCTTGGCACATACATGCCGGGTATGGTAGACCACGCACGCAATGCACTTCACACACGCCACCTTCACGGGTTACGCTCGGATGTATTTCTAGCTCATCCCGATGACCTTGATCCAGTTTCTGTCTTCTGCCATGCCCAGTGTCTCTTGTGAGGACAGCAAAGTCTTATAGGTACGCCCGGAACCTTTCACTCTCATTGTTAGTCCTTTTCACCTTCTGTTCCTGGATCATCGCTGCCTACAGCAGCAGCAGGGCCGCTGCTCATCCATCCGTTTCCCCCCTCTTTTAACCTTTCTGCCTGAAAGAACTTGTGAGGGTTTCCAATTTTCCCTTCAATTGTTGGTTCTATTTTCATCGCTCTCTTCCACCGAGTGCCGTGGAGTTTTCCAAGCAGCACATCGCATGCGGTGCTCATGGGTGCTACCCACGAGGACTGTTCATCTTACTTCGCGCCTACGCTTGTCCTTGCTGGCGTTAAAATGGAGCGCACATCGCAATCCGATGCTGCGGTTGTTTGGCGGTTGTTGAACCACGAATTAAAGCGACTTGTTGGCTGCCGAGAGTGCGCTAATGAACGTGTATTTGTTGCTCAAAAAGATGCTCGAAAATTGGTTGTCCTGTCGTCCATTACGTACTTGCATGCGCCTTGCAACCGCTAGTGACGTCATTGAATGTGCAGCAACACGAACAGGTGCATGACGTGCATTTGGTGACAGCAACCGAGAGCTCACAGCCACCTACGATCGATGGTGGTGGTTAGCTCGAGCCATACGTCGTGTGACCCATTTCTAGCGTTCGAACCATAGTAGGCCGCACCCACAGTAATGCTTCGCCTGCCATCCGGACGTCGTAAGATCGTCATCGGTAATAAATCGTTTCACGCCCGAAGCCCACCCCTAATGGGACCGATAAAATATTAAACACTTTATCCTGATTACCCAGCACGACCACATTTGGGTGTCGGTGGGCTGATCGCCAGTCATTAACCGCAAACACTGGTTGCACGCTGCTTCTATTCTGTGGCAAAACTTTCCGCTTCCGTTCTCTCGTCCCGTGTGAGAGTTTCGGGCTCGGAGATTTACGACGCACAATGAATTCACACAGACTCCGAGGACTCCCCATTCCGAACCACCAATGGCTACCAGCCATCAAGGACAGCCAGCGCTAGTGTTGGAAAAATTTATTTTCCTGTTCGTCCTTGGTGCGTTGTTTGTGGGTCACTCGACATCATCCACCGGACCACCGGACCGGTTTCATCCGGTTGCTGATCGCTTTTTCCGCATCTGGATATGAATTTTTGAACAAACCTCCATCTATACTCTCTCCATCCGTCCATCACTCCCTCCCATGACTGTATGTGACTGTGACAATGCAGGAACGCTTGATGGGGTACGCAGTTTACGTGATGGATCTCCGGTTCGGATCTAGGATCCGGATCCTCTTATCCGCACTCCACACGGAAGGGCGTAGAAAGGGGGCGACCGAAACCACAGAATGGAGCAGCCTACTCAGTGGCTAAGCAAACAATCGCTGCTTCCTTGATGTTGTCGTTGATGTCGCCCTACGGATTGTGGCCATTATTGTGTGCCGACAGACCTTTCGTCCTTAGCTAGAAGTCACTAGTAAAACAAACTAAAACTCTAGCCCTGCAAAATCACAAGGACGAAGATGGATGGGTCTGCTGGACTGTTGGATTTGGGTTTTGGATTGGGAACGGCGACCAAGAATCGTACGCCGGGTGTTTTGCAGTCCCAAAGCATGACCTAGATTTCCTAGATTTTCCTCCTCAGGGTTCTAGGCTCTTTGAAGGCTCTGGACGTGGGGCACATCATGGCTTTCATCGTGCCTTGCGAGTGTCGCCCCCACTTTCCGTAGCGTGGCCCGCAAAGGTTTGTCCTTCGGGAGTGGACACGCGCTACTGTTCGGCGAAGGAGGCTTGGCTCCCTCTCGAATCGCCAGGGAATTCACGCCACCCGAAACGATGACGTCATTCGATTCGGGATACGAAACCCGGATTTGACCTACTTTCACTTCGGTGGTTCCTGGTGGCTGGTATTCTGCTCCTGGCATCAGAACACAGCATCCACGAGAACGACGTCCTTGACACGGTAGACTGGAAGAGCACGGGAGACTGGGGGGGGGGGGAGTTCTTGAGGCACAGCCCAAGATGAGGCTTTGGCGACTGTCCGCGCGCAACCCAATGTTCCCACGTAATACGTGCGGCATTTCGTTGATCCAAAATGCGGATGTGCTTTCCTGCACGTTGTCCTTGCTCTGCGGATGAACGGAATCGCGCGAACGTGACGCGATGGTTTTTTGGGGCTAAAAATATGAACACCTCCGAAGGCTACGGCTTCCGGAAAACGTGAGAATCTGAATCTGAGAGCTAGAGTGTTCCGGGATATGATGCTGAAGCGTTAATTATCGTGAAGGCGCTATCGAAGCCAACTGTTTCTGTGCCACGTTTTGTAAATTTGAAGATAGAATCTAATTTTATCGTAGAAAAATCAACGTCTACTTTTGTGCTTTATTCTTACAGCTTCCGGTTAACCTTGCTCCGTGATAGCCAGAGCCATGTATATCGTTCCATGCTTCGCTCATCAATCATCATTAACGTTGGGAGGAATGTGTTGATGCCTCATGACCATGAACTGAGCATGATCTGCGTAGCAAATTGAGGCTTTTCGAAGGGTCACAATGTTGGTCAAAAACAAATGCAGGTCACATATTCACTTCTGCGGAGCAACAATCAATCCTAGCTGTCTTCTGGATGACCTAGATTCTGACAAATTCATTGTTCTGATTGGAGGAAAGTTGGCAGATTTGCTTGGCAGATTGCTGTTAAATGCGTTAAGAAGCTCGCTTCATTTTGAATGTTTTTGAGTTGAAAAAGTGACATCATTGAGATTGAGATAAAACTCTGCGGTTGCAGGACAAGCTATCAATCTGTCTGTTCCATAAATCCAACATAAAATAAATCGATAAATCGTACATCCAAGGACATTCGCTACAAATGTGTTACTTGAAGACATAGGGCGGATCTGTATATTTTATTTTTCATTCCGAGAGGACGGTGCACTTGATTGAATAACTTAAACAAAGTGTCAACAATGTTACCAGAATTGTGTCGCTCCTTCATTCACAGTTTTACTACTCCCTTATGCACCTCACAATCGGTCACGAGTGTCCTATTCTCGTAAAAGGTGTCTCCGAAAATCGTTTTCTGTTACGATCTCGTTTTTCAAATATTTATACTAACTGAGCACCTGGAAAGAAATGCCTTTCACTTGGCCGCCCGAGGCATCCGTACCGCAATTGCGTTCAAATATTTACCCACCGCAAAGAACGGTCGCCGTTGAAACACCGTACGAGGTGTACGAGGGCTGCGTCACCGAAAAACCGACACTTTTACGACTCTCTGACGTCCATTTGAATGCGCGTTTGCAAATGAATTTTCGTCTCGGGGTATGGCTTTTGAAGATTTTCACTTGGAAAACTCTTTCCACAGTGCCCCGGCAGTTAGAGAGAACACCTTGGCATGGCAAAGTTTTCTCGCCATGCCTCCGTAATGGCCCGGCCCGGTTGCCCTGTTGGGAGCAATAAGCGGAAGACGTGTTTTCGCCTAACGCTAACCAAAGCTGTAAACTGTACCGTGTCACAAATCCCGGCCGTTGACGCTCTTGACGTCATCGCAAATGGCTAGAGCTCGAGGAAGTTGATGCCAAAGAACCTTACTACACAAGACTGTCCGGGATCGTATAAAATCCGGATACAGTGGACCACATAGCATGTTGGTGTTAACGAAATCATGACTATCAGATCGATTCAATGTTTTCTTTTTCCCGGGATAAACAAACAAGCGAGCCCTTTTATTTTCACGAAGGATGCGCCAGGACAATAATGATGGTGACGATGATTAACCGGAAAGACGAAGCAACACGCGGACATGGTCCTGCACCACAATCGGTGTGATGCTTCGGTTTCCTGGTATAGAGAGCATTAAAAGTGTGATCCCGGGTTGGCACCTAATCCACCCAGAGAGAGAGAGAGACAGAGAGAGAGAGAGAGAGCCGCAGTTTCCCGGTAGTCCCAGGTCCGGACCAGTCCATCAGCTTCATTAGACGTCCAAGTTCCACTGAAAACCCCGTGATACAATAGATGATGAAGGCAGTGTGATGCAAAAATGAAAATGAGGAAAAAAAAGTTGACAAACAATTCCGGTACAATCAAGGTACCCGGCCAAAGGGCTAACGGACGCCTAGTGCGCCGTCTTGCCTTCCGAGGAGTCGCTAATGTGCTCGTGCCGTGTGAGCCATCCCGTTTCTTTTTTCCCGCGAACTCATCTACTCAGACAGCTCAGCATTGTCACTCCGCTTTTTTCCGGAAACGAAACTAATAAAACGCTTGGCGTGTTTGCACTCCGGCTAATTGATTAGATCGTGCTGATTAGATGCTAGAACCGATCGAACGGTGCAGAACGGTGCTAACGAGAGGGCGAAGCACTTTCTGGAACACACCTTTCGATGGTTAATAAGACGGCGACGCGCTTCTCTGGCACTTTGTCGTCGGAATTCCGGGGAACGTCTTGTGTATTATCGTAATCTTTTCCACTATTGAGGTCGTACCGTCTGCATGCCATCACCGTGGGACCGGATCATATGGCCCCAGTGCACCGTTGACGCCAAATTAGCGTAACTTTACACCCATTAGTGGGGCACTCTATCGGGTGTAGATGTGCACAACGTATGTTACTCTCGTGTTTCCATCTTTTCCACCTGGATATCAGCCTTTGACGCACGCGATCTTACCATGAACACACTCGCGTTGACGACTATTTGATGCCTTTTGATTTTGAGGGCCTTGATCGTGTTGCAACCGTACTAATGCAGCTCTGGAGCATTGATAGAACGTCTCCATAAGTATGATTGGATAGATGAGGAGCCGTAGAACAGGGCATCAAAATGGTGTGAGAAAGCAAACATGTACACGCTGTAGCTTTTGATTCATCATTCATTGGTTTCAAATTTAACAATTCAACAACACCATCACCACCTTATCGCACGCACTTTCATTAGCAGCCCCCTTAAGACGCCTTATTTCCGCAGCAGAATCGATGCACCGACGGGTACGGCGGCGAAGGGAGCGAGATAAGGATCGTAGGTGGTGTAGGCGACGTAGGAGGCCGGTGCCAGGTTACCGTGAACCGTATGCTCGTAGACCGTCGCATAGCTAGCGACGGCTGCTGGAGCGGTTGCGGCGACCACCGGCACACCATCGATACTGTACGCCAGCAGGTCTGGTTTGGGTTGCGGCTTGGCCCCAGCCAAGGCAGCGATGGCGACGAGCACAAACAGACCAATCTGCAAAGAGCAACGAGGAGGAAAGTTAGAAAACTCCATGGATCCGCCAATGCTCACTCTTACTTACCATCTTGTTCATCTTGAGACTTGAGATAAATTCGTGGTTTTGTTCGTGACAGAAAACTTGGTGGTGCTCGGGGAGTGTTTGCTTGGGAGACGATTGTCGGTTACTGATACCGCCGGAGTGGTGATCGATAATTATTTATACCCCTGCGGCCCCGCTGTTGTGGACGATTCATAATTTGCTGGAACAATCGATGTGAATGGTTGGACACCGAGCCGACATCAGTTTCCTCTTCCATGCGTCTTGAATCGTAGTTGCCGATGACCACACCATCCATCGCATCGCACTCCATGGTTACTTAGCGATGCTCCTCACGTACGCAGCACACGCATGCATGGGTTCCTTTGACACAACATGCCTAAACCGGGAAGCAGCAGCAGCGAGACCCGAACCGACCGGAATGGTTCCAATTTATGCGCTACCCAAAACCAAACCAAACAAATCAATTTCGGTCGCTGGAAGGTTCGCACGTACTGTGTGTGACCTTGTCCCTGGCTAAAATACCGACACCCTACGAGTTCACGTGTGCACCGGCTAAATGCCAGCAAGTGACCATGAAACGCACGATTCGATAGATACGGGTTAAATCGATGGCATAACCGATGGGAGTTCGTGGAGTGACCATGACGCCTGTGCGATTGCCGTGTCATTGGCACCCACGAGGAGAGCGTTATTTTGGACACCGTCTGCACGTGTGGCAAGGTCTCCAGGACACTTTCGGTGGCCGACGGATACGGGAAGGTCGGCAGGATTTAGGTGTTAATCTCAATCAATCAATTAGACGCTGCTCTAGTGCCCCAGTAACAGATTGATCGTGTTTGCTCGCCATAAACTAGCCAACAGGCATCTTTAAACGTAACGTTAAAATGTGTGCATTTGAATTACAATAATTTCCCAAAAGACATCACCTTTTTGAAAGGGCGCGATGGTGGTGGGTAGCACGCCAGACGATCAAAGGCCATGGCCCGGGCACCCGTAGCATGCTGCCTGTTCGCAGCTACTCTTATCCGAGACATCTCACCCGCCGACGACTAAGACGACGACGACGACGAACAACGCGAACTGCGTAGGCATACGAGAGACGGTTTCGGTTCATTAGCTCCGCACCATACCGGATCCATATCACGACCTAGACCAACTGGAACGCCCTTTTTTTGCGGGTGGAACATACACCTTTCGGAATCTTTTTCGTAAACATGGCCTCTGATGGCGTGGTGCTGGGAAGATGATCACTTTACCACTTTACCCACGACCGTACCATAGCGACCGCCAGCCGGTTTCCGATTACAGTCGAAAACGCAATTTGTCAGCGCCGGCTGTACGAGCAAAAGCCACCGCCCGTTGTCATTGACCCCTAGCCGGGCGCAGCATGGATGATGGGGAGGGTCTACGGTAAAGCCGGCACATACCCCTATGGAGTGGCAATCCGTGGAATAACAGTTCCGGCACTAAGGGTCGGGAACAATTTTAGCTCATCCGGGGGTGGTGGGGCGAACCCCAGTTCAAATGCTGTTTTGACCGACCGCGTGCAGATTTTGAGGGAAAAATGGCAATCAAAATTGGCTTTTACATGCAGCGAAGCGAATGTTAGCTGGTTACTGAGAAAAGGGTCGCTTTCCGGTGGCCTTCCTACTGATTGTGATGTTTTGTTGTGGTGTTTCCAGTGATTCGATAAATGGGTGGAAAATTATCTATTTACTATCAAACTATGGCCATATTACATTTAATTTATTAGTTACGTAGTAAATCATAGTGTGTTTACATTATGTTTTTGATTTTAAAGAGTAAGCAGTGCTTTAATTTAACGATTTAACGATTTATCCTTATCATTCTACTTGATTTGTTGAATCCACCCTTAATTATTTAGATTATTTTTATTTTTATCATTTTATTTATTATATGGGACACCAGGACATCCATGGAAAAAAGGTATCATTTATTCCAAACCCAAGTTTTTATCTTAGTAAGCCTATGCAACACTGCTACCCATGTGGTTACAGCATGCTGCATTAATTTTCTTGCCAATCGCCTTCACGAACGTAGCAAAGAAGAAGCGCTTTCGTCGTCCATCTTATGCATGGCGTCGTCACGTTGCAGCAACGCAGCCTAGCCCCACCAGAAGGGCATCAGCCATAGTCTGCGATTTGTCAAACAATCAAACGGGGCAAGCGACGATGCAGACCACGCCATCGCGTCTCCTTTGCATTATCGCACATGGCGATAGCGTGCTAGCCGCCGAAGATGCTCCCTGGTCCACCGGAGGCGTACGCACCGTTTCTTCACCTGCGCGCACTCAGCACGAGTCGCCACGCCACCGTCGATTAACTATCAATCCGTTCCCTTGCTTGCTTGCCTGTGGCTCACCGATGGCTCAACCGTTTGTCACATGTTGTGGCGGATGTTTTTGAGCGCGAGCATCATCACATGGATTGTCCGCTTCGAAACGAACATCTTGGCGGTTGGCGCGGCCACAATGTTGTACCGGATGTCGCCCGGCCAGGGCTGTTGGCTGGTGCACGAGTTTCGCCCCAGCGGGTGCCTGTGCAATGTGATGCCCATGGCGATTGGCACCGGCAAGCAAGTAAGCGATACCTAGCGATATCCAACTCCAGGTTCCATTATCTTCCAACAAAACACCAGGGAGAAGCAACAGGCTCACGCAACCGAGCACGGTCTGGGCTGGAAAGCAATACCCCTTTTTCTTAGCTACAAGCACCCACCCGAGAAGCACATAATCGCTAATAATAACCGTGGCATCCGTCGCATCCTTTCTCTGTCGCCGAACAGAGACACATCGAGAGACATCGACCCATCTGAAGGCCACGGAAGCGAGTGGACATCTTCTGGGCGGACCTTGAATCGGTTCTTCTGCTCTCTTCCTTTTTCCAACCCTAGGGCGCGCTTTCTCGAGACATCCGACGAGAAAGTGAACGACTGGATATGACTTTCCATTTTTCACATGTCCGCATGATCCGATTGTCCGCATGATGCCGATGCCACCATCGCCAGCGTTTCATTTCATGTGTTCTAAAACCAACAAACGAAAGAAATTCTGTTGACAACCTGTGGGTCGCGTGGTTTACCACGATGCAATGGACCATCACAAGAAGAAGAATCTCCCAGTGCGTATCCTTTCGGCCCCTTGGCTCCGTTGTCTTTTCATTCACTTTCCGATGCTTCTCGTTTGTTTCGCCGCTGGCAGCAACCGATGTTGTTGTTTTAAGTTTGTTTATCGTTATCTTAAGTGGTGGAAAGGAAAAGGAAGTGCGGGAGGAGTTGCCGAAAATATAAACATATCAGTCACTTTGACGCGTACTCAGCTCACTCCCCATCGCCGCCGCCCCAGCTCGGTGATGCTAAAAATAGTGTTTTGGTCCTTCCACCCTTCGCCTTACATCGCACCCCGAGGCCCGGGGAGTCCCTTCGAAGTCCTTTACCGTTTCGTTGCTTGTGAGCCGAGGAAGATTCGCTGCTGATGGCGCTCAAGAGATCGGGATGGAATGGAAGACGTAGATAGGCCCGGCAGTGAGATTGCGAGACTCCCACACTAATTGTATGTGTGCCTGGCCTGCACCGTAAGAGAATGGTGATGGAGGTGGGTGTACCGGAAGAAGGAAGAGCATTTTTGTTTGTGTTTTGGTTTTCCTCGCATCTCGTGGGGGATGGAGAAAAATTGGAACAAATTGCGCAGCTACAAAAGATGGCGTTTTCGTTCGTGGCTGAACTACCGAACAGAGGACAGAGGGCCGAAGGTTTTCAGCCCCACCGAGGAGAAGTTACACCGTTTTGGGTTAGGCAAAAACCGAAAGCAAGCCGGCAAAGTGTAATTGAATCACGGCCCTCGGCCACACGGACCGACGATACGGTGGACCCTCCGATGGCATCATTTATTTAAATGTTTTCTTTCCTCTTTTTCGTTCGTAGCAAATTCCGGTTGTCGCACGGACACAAACGAATCATCTGCATTATTGAACGCTGCTGCCCGGCGAAGGGCCTCTAAGGACGTCCATCGACGAAGCCCCTTGTCCGCTGTCGAACGCTAGAAGCAGTGGTCGATTCTTGGACTCAAGACTTCAGCGCGTCAAGTCACCTCAACAACCTTAACGTCTAGGTTGCTTAAACAGGACAAGGTTTCTGCTGTGCGATGAGCCACAAATCTAATCAGACGGGTGAAAGCTGCTGGGAAAAATTGTGTTTATACACGCGGTTCGCCACCACAAACCCTGGGAACTCGGCAAAGCCACCGAGTCCCAACCAACCCCGACCGTAATCAGCTTTGGACTTTGCTCTTCGAAACAGCTCCCCAAAGTCAAAGCACTCTTTGAGGATTTTTTCAGCGACACCGACGCACATGATTTAATGATGAGCAGCGTGAGGCCTGGGGCCAACCAGCCAAAACGTTCCTTAATGCGCCCATTAGGGGTCACTGTAAAGTGTCCGCGTGCCGGCTTCAACTTCTAAAAATATTTCACAAGCACCAGCCACCAGCCGGTTGATAAAGGAGCATTCTTGGCTAAACTTTTGCGTGCTTGCGAGCGTGCACCATCGATGCGCTATGCGAGGGTCCTGTATCACTACGGTGCCATTGTTACATCGAATCGCATTAATTAGATCGATCGATCCCCCGGAACCGGGCGATATTACCGTTCGGAGATTGTCTAACGACCATTATCGAAACCAAAACCATCATAACGAACATACAACATAATGGCAGGTACAGTGAGCACGTGGTTGGACCGAGGTGGGATGGCAATATGAGGTGCTTGGGGTGTGCCACGGAACGGTGCTATAGCGAACGAAAATAGCTCTCGAAGCGCCATTGCAAAGCTCTTAAACGAAGAACAGGTGTTGGTCTTATAGTGCCAGCAACGGGATCCTTCTAGTCCGCCGCAGCTACTCCCAGTCTATCGTATCCTGTCGTAAAAGGGCGAAGGAAGGCGCTAGGCTAGAGCAGCGCCATAGTGCTTGGAGTAATTAAATTAAGCACCACTTTACAACCGGTTATAGGATGCGGTGAGTGGGAAGAAGATTTCATTTTTCCAGTGTATGAGATTCTGTGGCAAACTCCTCAAAGGACCAAATGCGAGGAGTCGGTATCTCCTGCCTGATGTTCGGGTGGGTAGGGAAAGTTATTTTAAAACTGCGTCACATCATGACCACATATCCTGACGTGTCTTCCCCGCAGCCATTCTGTGGCACATGACGAGGGTCAGTAAATCAAACGATAAAAGTGTCGCGTGTGCCAGCACACAAACGCTGCGTAAAGAGTGACGGAATGGGTTCCTTTGATTTCCCAATTCACTTGGCGTGGTTGGCGAATGCATCCATCGCGTTTGTCGATGTGACCAAAAATATGGTTCTGGAGCTATTTTTAACCGCGGAAAATGGGGAAAATTCTCCCACAACAAAACCACACACAAACCCACGCGCACACCGATCCTTTCGAAACCCCCTCATCTCTCTCTCGCTCTCACTCAATCGATCACTCAGGGGGGGTAGGGAAATTTATAATGGACTGGTAGGTGGATACGCGTTCGTTCATTCAGAAATTCGATTCCAAGCCTTCCTGTGGGTCTGAGGCCACGAAGTCAGGGGTGTACCACCGCCCCTTTGCTGCAGCAAGATTTCCATTTCACCGGCTCCAATTCGTGCCATTTACCCAGAAGGTAGAAACCACAATATTTGAAACAAAACAAAAACCACAACAACCTACATCGTTGAGTGTAACCGGACCACAAGAGTATACGAGAAAGGTTGATAACGGGTAGGAGGTCCCCAAACAGTAACAAGAAATGACGAAAAGCAATCAAACGTAGAATATTGCGAATGTCCTTTGTATGACGGCGACGCATTCACTTCGACCATTTTTGTCTTATGCTCTTGAGCATAAGATGCTGATAAGCGGTGCCGGTAGGACACAACCGTCGCATCGTGCGTCGTCATCAACTTTCACTGCGAACGAAAAACAAGCCAAATAATACCGTTATGTCCACTTCCTTGAAGACTCACCGCATGGCGAGAGGATAATGAGAGGCATATCGCGGCGGACAGAGTACGTATTTCTTACCCACTCGAGCGACGATGCTGATAAGCGCACTCGCGGTACTCTAGCTGCCGAGGATGAAACCCGTATCCACGCACCCTCCTGCTGACCGGACAGTGGGAAGTGTTGTTTTGACCGGTCTGATGCTTTTGTTTTTCCTTTTTGCATTTCCCTCTTCATCCGTGCCCAAGAGTTGCTGGTTGCTCCGAAGTTATGAACGCCCGTACGGCGTAGTACCGCCACATCCTTGGCCTTTCGCCTGGACGACCTGGAGCGAGACGATTTGCGTCATCGCGCCGAGAGCCCTGATTTCGATAGGTAAGCCGTTTTATCTGGCGAGCGAGCTATCACGGAAATCAACCACATCACAGGCAGGCGGCGTGCGGTCAGTGGATGATGCCCGGAGTACACCCGGCGTAAAGGTGGCCATGTAGTACAGTGACACGTCGCCATTGCTAATTGTAGCCCGCTGTCCTGTCTTGTCTGATTGTTTATCTTGTTTCGTCTGTTCAGGGTCACGGGATACATCTTTTATTTTCGTCAACAAATTTGTTTTTCTCGTCCTTTCGTTTTCGTTCGCTGTATTACGCAGAACCGGATATGCGTATTTGATTTCGTGCTTGGGATTATTGTGGGTATGATTTCCCTTTGCCCTTTTGCCTCTTTTAGCCCAACGACCCAATGATTGTTTTTTGTCATGATGTAAATACGTGGCTCTTGGCCAGCGCCTGTTTTTTTCGGGTGTTTAAAGAGTAGAGTCAACGACAATGCTGATTAAGTGTTTCAATGGTTGAGACTTTTATTTACAAAAAAAAAACGGGCAATCAGTCCCGATTAAGGAACCCCATTTTCGAAGAGCATTAATCTTATTCTGCTATAACAAAGCTAGGAATACGATACCTCCTCCTCCTCCTCCTCCTTCAAACCGCTTCAACAGACATCATCCTCTCTAGTCAATCGCAACGGACGAGCGTTCCATTGGCGGCTTGGATGGCTTGAGTGGCGTGGAGAAATGTGATAATGGTTCTCTAATTCGTTAAGCTAATTCCGAAAGTGCACTCGCGGTACGTGCGATAGAATTGAGCCTCTCCTTTTGTAGTCACTAGCCAGTGTATACCGCTAATAAGCTAACGAGAACGTTCCTAATGATTAGTATAATTGCACTTTCCATGCGTCTCCCGTGTAATGTCGCGATATTTTCCGCTCCTCCGGTCTTCTTCGAATGCCGCCCGTAACGTAGCCAATAAGTATCAAGGTACGTTGATTCGCGGCGATACGCCAATCGTTCCATGCTGCCTCTTAAATTTAGAAAACTAATCTTATCTGTTCCCAATCGTTGCGTGGAATTGGCGGCCTTACGGTATTTTGCGCGTATCAGTCCATCTCGATAGTTCTCCATCTCAAGCCGAATCGCGTCTTCAGGTTAGCGTTTGGCAGGCGAGCGAGTTTCGCGTTCGTGTGGCCACAAGAATAAGGCCGTTTGATATGGTGTTTCCTACGTGGCTAGCTTAATACCATACGATAATGATGGTAATCATCCGGTTTCCTTAGCGTCCATAGTAACTGCAGCAGATCGACGATCGTGGTACACGCTGCGTTGGTAAGCCAGAGATTCCCCGCAGATAGGTGTACGATACGGGCCGACGGAGGATCTTCTTCGGTGCCGGTTTGTTCGATTCCTTGCCAGCGCTGCGATCGCCATTCCCATTGTTGGCGCTGTTCGTGCTGAACAGGGAACACTTGGATTCCGCCCGGGAGTCGCGTCCTTTCGCGTGCAGCAGATTGTTCACAGAACTGCTGCTGCACGAAAGCGATCGCGAACGGATTGGTGAACTGATGGCGAGACTTTCGAGTAGCTTCAGCACGGATGAACGACGCGACTTGCGACGCGTTGTTGGTTCTTGTGGAGCATGTGACCCATTGCTACCGTTAATTTCAGTCTCATTCGTGCTCGCTAGTGGCGTATGATCGGAAAGTCGTAGCTGCATTTTCGTGCGTCTGCTGCTGCGATCGCCACTGGAATAGCGCCTGTTCTCCTCATCCTCTTCCTCGTCTTCCTCTGCTCCGGATTTGCCGATCGAGGAAGGATCGCGGTGATCGCTGCTCGATGAGTAGGAATCGACGGATGAGCTGCGCGAATCCTCATCCCGGCCATTCGCTGAGGCCAGCTGATCGAGATCTTCGTGCGATTTGAGGCTCATCTTGCGATACACGCTGCGGAAGAAGCTGAACGATTTGTCCTTTCCCGGCGACACCGATGCTGACAGGGGTGAGACGCTGCGCGTTGACGGTGTCGGTATCTCGATGTAATAGTTGTCCATCATCATCGAGGGCGTACAACTGTCGGCTGAACGACGATGACGATCCACTGAGAGATTTGCTAGTCCCATACTACTTCCGCTGCTCAGCTTTTCGAGCGTCATCGTCATGGTACTACTACGCGTTACTACGCACAGCACACTACGATCCTCACACAGCCACAAAACACACAGGTTTTCGTGGATTTTTTAAAAGTTCTTCCTGATCAAAGATTCAACCACCGGATGCACTGCAATAGTTCACTGACCTAGACACAAGGTTTTTTTCGTTCGTTATTGGCTTCCTCGTTTAATCCTTCGGTTCACTTCGATATCCAATGTCCTTTGGGAGTTGCTTGGGTTAGTGTGTTGGAATAATAGCTTGAATTTGCTTCGTTCACTACAGCTCAGTGCAGCAGGGCTATTCATTTACTGGTAACCATCGCAGTGCTCGGTGTCGCCTTTTATAGAGTTCCGACAGGATGCGGTGCCGAAGCTTCATCTCATCCGAAACCCGAACGAAGGCTGCTGTGGATGCTGCCATCGTCGTCGGATCGGACCGTACGAACCGAATCGTACCGAAGTGAGAGTGAAAGCGATGTCCTTGCGAGAAAAACTTTCCCCATCTGCTAGGGCAGCTACTGAGTGATACAGGAAGCCGATGCGGATGCCGGTGCATCGCTAACCGCAACTACCTCATCCTTCTGCTACTGCTGCTGGTGGTCTTTTCGTTTGTTCCAGATGAATAGAGTACGGTTCCAAAGTGCCATACCAGAATGGCTGCAACGAAAATACAATCAAAATAAATCACATCTCACTCATTGTACGCGATAGACAAACACGAACGGTAGACAAAATTTCATTAAAATGCCCTGCGCCAAGTGGTGTTGCATTAAAGGAGCTCAGTAGCACAGGAATTCTTCTTCTTCGATTGCAACGTTGTCTTGTGAAGAGCAATGTGATATCTTATCACCCTTTTTCAAGAAAATAGAAAGACGGTCCACAACAGAGCTTCCAGAGCAGTACCAGCCCAGCAGTGCAATCAAGTAAATCGTGCTGTGGCGCATCCACTTCTGTGAAAATTGCTTAATGATCAGGACGACGATGATTGCTCCCGCTGAGGTGCGTTATAGTAGCGGCAAAATGGAACCCAGTGACAAGACCCGTTGATACGCGGGAGCTCAATTTTAGCGACGGAAATAAGATTCAATTTCACCGATGATCGTCGCAGAAACACCGCGCCGTATGTGACCTAGATTTATTAAAGTCACTACTTTAGAGGCAAGTAGGCTTCGACAAACGAAGAATGATCAAACATCAAATCAAAGTAGCGATGGCTTAATTGAGTGAGTATTTTTTCAGACAACTCAAGCGGTAAAGAATGGATTCCGGGAAAGATTCGCGGATCAGTTTTGGTGTTGGTATGTCTCATGTGCGTCACCCCAGTTCTACATATTTCAAGCGTATTCATCGAAACAATTCTACATTCTGTTGCACAATATCTTTCGACCAAAGGTGTCCGTTTAGCCAAGCTCCGGTGTGCGCTTCTGGACAAACCCCAGGCAGCGGGCAGACGTACAACCCCTATTGCACCAGCAAATTGGAACCATTAACGTGACCGGTCAACCGGCGTCGGCGAAGAGAAACAAAAATAAAATCAACAATCAAGTCACACGGCAATGGCAGGGAGTGGCAGTCAAAAAGGGATTCCCATCTCGATCGCTCCGGAAAACGTTTGCCCTTTGAAGCGGCCATGTGATTGTATAATTACGTCGTTGTCGTTGTCGCACCATTCGGTCGGCCATAGTACGTCATTGGAAAGTTTACGCTGTCGCGTTGCAGCCCCAACACCGGAATCCTGGGCTGGAACTCTACCGGGACCAACACCTTGTTCCACACCAACCGAAACCTCCAGCTAATAATCCGGCCATCGAAGCAACCGGTACAGTGGCTGTGGTTCGCTGTAAAGTTTTGTGCTTTGTGTGGAACGGGAAACTCCGAATAGCAGGACTTTTCACACTAACGCGGCCATTACCGATGCATCCTGCTAGGCCCAGAGGACGGCTGCTCTCACGTGAAGGAACCACTCACGTGGCACATAAAATGTAAGACGGTAAACGGCCCCTAATGCTAGGCGCTTCAACAAAAGGCTAGAAAACTTCACGGCATCACCCAGCCTCTACCGGGGTGCCTTCCATTTCCCGCTAGCATGGGCTGAGGTAAAGTCACGAGGTTGGAAATGATTCTTGCTTCCGTCACCAGGCGCAAGGACTCAAGGCCGCTCGTACGGGCGGGCAGTGGAGAATCGAGCTGCAATGTGATAAGTACATGCGACAACATGCATTCCGCTGGAAGATACCGCATAATGAATCGTTGAACTTACCCGCGATCCGGCTGGTACGGTGGATCTGCTGGAGCAGGGATTATGGAGCCGGGAACACCATCTGCTCGTACTAGCGGGTGCACGGTTTCGCGGTTCAGCTGCACCTCGAGCTGCGTGATGGATTAATTGATGTCTCGATTTACGCGCTGCAGCATCAAATCACGTCCACCATGAACTCTCCTAGGGGTCACCAATTTGCAGCAATTCTTCGATTTTCCACGTTTGCCGGTCGCGAACTCCTTGTTTACAAACGGGGGCGCACAAAAAGTGCACAGTGGCTACCAATAGCAATGCACGATCGTGCAACATTTATCGAAGCTTATTTTAAAGAATCTCGGGGTAAAAAGAAATAATGAGTCAGTTTCTTAAATTTTAATTTACACTTGAAAATCTGCCTGCCTTCCCTAGAGCGAAAAATGCATTAAAAATTAAAATTGAGCCTAAAAGAAACTGTTATACAGAGTGTGGCGAGGCACCCTGTGCGATCAAGTCCGTGCGTTTTGAATTCTGCGAAAAGGAAAAAAAATGGACGATCCCCTCGGAAAGCATTGCGCTGCGTCCATAGCCTACTACGTGCCCTTGAAAATCGCTGGTTTTGTTGTTTAAAATGGATTTTTCGATTCGCTTTAGTGCCTCAGGTTTGTAAAGCCCTGCAGTCCTCACTGATTTGTGATTTCCCCGGATCACCGTTTGATCAAAACAACATCTCTCCACCCGATTACAGAAGATGAGGAACAGCAGGCGGAAGAATTCGTCGACAGTGACCCGCCACGGAACACCACGCTGGCCCACCGCATGATCATGTTTGTCTACGGTCGTCTCGCGATCGATCGTGATGCCAGAACGTTGGCTTTTTGGGAGGAATTTCGTGTGCTGCAGAATGACGTCACTATGTCCGCGCAAGAGCTGCGGGATTTTTTCTACCGCGATCTGATGGAAAGTGCGGAACATCTGGAGAACGTACCGTATCATGTGCACCAGTACATAAACCCGATGTTCAACCGGTACCGCGGAGAGGTATTGCAGCAGCAAGACACCCTTGATATTTGTTACAACAGCCAAACCGGTAGATATGGTGTATCTGCCACCAGCAGCCAGTTTCCGGCAGAGCTGCTGCCTAAAGAGCCTAGCCAGTACGCAACGCTTGCACCGGTGACATCGAAAGGTTCCACCAGGCTACCGACCAGCCAGCAAGTGTTGCGATTCGTGTCGGACAACATCAGCGAGCTGCTGTGGACGGAAGACGAAAAGGTGACCAAAGTAACGTTCAGCACGGACGAATGGCTGACGCGGATGGCCTCCCTGACGAAAAATGGCATTTCATTGATCCAGTGTGCCGAACCGGAAATGAAAAACTACCACCGCATGCGTCTGCTCGGACTGCTGTCGGACGACGACGGGGTGACTAAACTAGCCCAAGATGAGGACATGATGTCTGAGGACGACAGGCATGGGATTGAGTCTAGTAGCGATCTCGAAGACTTCCGTACTCCGATCGACAATTCAACGCCATTCGAGCCGCGATCAAAGATGGTCTTAAGACGGAAACAAATGCCAAGAACGGGGACCGTACCGTTGGCGGATTCCGGATACGATCTGAGCAGCTTCCAAGGACCAACAATCAACTCCTCGTCGCGCCACCCACCGGCACCGGTAGAGGCAGAGGAAAGCGCCCAGCGTTTAGCCAGAGAAGAGCGATTGCGAGCAATGCAGAACGACAACCAGCAACCATGCTGCAGCTACCGTTAACCAATGTAACGAGGCATCCCATGTCCTTTTCCTTGCAGGTGACCATATTTGCTTGGCTTGAAATTGAATTAATAAAGAAGATAAGTAGTAGATGTGGCAGCTTTTCTTTTTTATTAAAAGCACTGACAATTCGATTGTCCTTCAATTTGGCACTTCGGCACGCGGCTTCAAGCCACGGGCTATCATCACTGCACAGAGCACGGAAGAGGGAAAGTGCTTACGCCCAGCCGCGCGCGACAACAGTTGCAGCTGGGGTCCCAGTGGTTCCGTGTCGTTTAGGTTACTCAAGATGTAGTCCGTCAACTCAATCTCATACTGGCAGTTGGCCAACGAAGCCTCGCATTGGTAAGTCGCTTTAGTATCGCCGTCCAAAGAACGCCACATGCCGGCCACAGCGCGCAACACATCCTGGTGACGGTATTCTGGGTGCAGCATCGAAACGTTGGTTTGTTGATCTTTAAAGAATTTCTCAAATCCCGACGATGGCCGCTTCGGTGCGAGCGGAACAGACCGGTACAGTTGCTTGTATTTATGCGCCATTTCGGTGAATCCACGTCTTTCCTCTTCTGGTACTTTGCGCCACCGATCGGCACATGCACTAGAAAGCTGACCTATGGTATGGTATGGATATGGTGACCTTTCGGGATGCTGCGTACTCAACTCGTCACAGAAACTTTGATAGTAGATTGTGTACGCACTTTTGCGTCGTATTTTTGAAGGCTTGCGATGAAATTCGTTTAGACCTAAGAGGATATCCCTGGCCATCATTCTTTCACCCTCTGGAGGATAAGAACTGCTTGGCGGTAACTCGTAGTTCTGGCCTTCGCCGGGGACCATCTTCATCGGTTCCGCCGTTACCGAGAGCTGTTCCTCCAGCGGCTTAGGAGAGTTTATCTTCGTGGTCTCGTTGGAGGTAAGGCAGCCATCGGGAACATTCTGAGGTGGCTGAGGTTGCTGAGATTCCTGAGGTACCTGAGGTTGCTGAGATTCCTGAGCTTGCTGAGGTACCTGAGGCTCGCAGCAGATACACTGGACGACGGTAGACGGGCAGGCCATGTTTTCGGGCTGCGTCGAAGCTGGTATGGGATCGCCGGCCGGCATATCGTCGCTCCTGACCTGCTGACCTATGGTATGGTATGGATATGGTGACCCTTCGGGATGCTGCGTCCTCAACTCGTCACAGAAACTTTGATAGTAGGTTGTGTACGCACTTTTGCGTCGTATTTTTGAAGGCTTGCGATGAAATTCGTTTAGACCTAAGAGGATATCCCTGGCCATCATTCTTTCACCCTCTGGAGGATAAGAACTGCTTGGCGGTAACTCGTAGTTCTGGCCTTCGCCGGGGACCATCTTCATCGGTTCCGCCGTTACCGAGAGCTGTTCCTCCAGCGGCTTAGGAGAGTTTATCTTCGTGGTCTCGTTGGAGGTAAGGCAGCCATCGGGAACATTCTGAGGTGGCTGAGGTTGCTGAGATTCCTGAGGTACCTGAGGTTGCTGAGATTCCTGAGCTTGCTGAGGTACCTGAGGCTCGCAGCAGATACACTGGACGACGGTAGACGGGCAGGCCATGTTTTCGGGCTGCGTCGAAGCTGGTATGGGATCGCCGGCCGGCATATCGTCGCTCCTGACCTGCTGACCTATGGTATGGTATGGATATGGTGACCCTTCGGGATGCTGCGTCCTCAACTCGTCACAGAAACTTTGATAGTAGGTTGTGTACGCACTTTTGGGTCGTATTTTTGAAGGCTTGCGATGAAATTCGTTTAGACCTAAGAGGATATCCCTGGCCATCATTCTTTCACCCTCTGGAGGATAAGAACTGCTTGGCGGTAACTCGTAGTTCTGGCATCCGCCGGGGACCATCTTCATCGGTTCCGCCGTTACCGAGAGCTGTTCCTCCAGCGGCTTAGGAGAGTTTATCTTCGTGGTCTCGTTGGAGGTAAGGCAGCCATCGGGAACATTCTGAGGTTGCTGAGGTTGCTGAGATTCCTGAGGTTGCTGAGGTACCTGAGGCTCGCAGCAGACACACTGGACGACGGTAGACGGGCAGGCCATGTTTTCGGGCTGCGTCGAAGCTGGTATGGGATCGCCGGCCGGCATGTCGTCGCTCCTGACCTGCTGACCTATGGTATGGTATGGATATGGTGACCCTTCGGGATGCTGCGTTCTCAACTCGTCACAGAAACTTTGATAGTAGGTTGTGTACGCACTTTTGGGTCGTATTTTTGAAGGCTTGCGATGAAATTCGTTTAGACCTAAGAGGATATCCCTGGCCATCATTCTTTCACCCTCTGGAGGATAAGAACTGCTTGGCGGTAACTCGTAGTTCTGGCCTTCGCCGGGGACCATCTTCATCGGTTCCGCCGTTACCGAGAGCTGTTCCTCCAGCGGCTTAGGAGAGTTTATCTTCGTGGTCTCGTTGGAGGTAAAACAGCCATCGGGAACATTCTGAGGTTGCTGAGGTTGCTGAGATTCCTGAGGTACCTGAGGTTGCTGAGATTCCTGAGCTTGCTGAGGTACCTGAGGCTCGCAGCAGACACACTGGACGACGGTGGACGGGCAGGCCATGTTTTCGGGCTGCGTCAAAGCTGGTATGGGATCGCCGGCCGGCATGTCGTCGCTCAATGGAGTTAGCGGTGGATCAATTGGCCACAGTCCCGGTTGGCCAGCAGATGATGGCCACCAAACACAAGCTTGACGCGCAAGCCACGCAAGATTCAATTCCGACATATTTTCTCGACACAAACGAAACCGTGCTTTACGAAGATTTTTTTTCGATATTCCCACTCACAGGATATTTCTTGTTTGGTCTCCCACTCCTTGCACAGCTCTGTTATATGCCGTATAACAGCTCGGTTTGCTTGTTGGTGTTGGTGGACCGATCGCCTCAAAGTAGGTTAGAGCGCAAAAAAAGTAGAACACAGAATTGTGTCGTTTAGGCGAGAAAGGTTTCGCTGGTTTATATTAACAAAACAAATGAAGATAAGCTGATCCATTGTTCTATCACTTTGCAACTTTCGCCTATCGCTGGCACCCTGAACCAACGGTCGCTACTCATTTCGTGTTTCTGTCTCGAAAGAGAATAGCACCGCTGTGCGGATGAGTACGGAATGAAGGTGGACCCGGGGATTCCCGGGGTTGCTCCTGCTTCTGGTGAGGGTGGTGGCAGTTGAGGATAAAGAGGGGTGGGGGGGTAGATGATGGTACGACGATGGGGGGATTCCGCGTTCGATGCGTTCCAAGCGGGTGCGGTTTGTTCCTTACAAATTAACTTAGTCTTCAATGATGCTGCTACTTCGAACGCACGGAAACGCGCGCCGTGGGATAAGTGAGGCCGGAAAATCGGTCACTTGTTGTTGCTGCTGTTGTTGCTCCCCACGGCCAGAGACACCGGGAAAGAGGGACGGGGCCGTTAGTTGGCCTTCTTCGATGGTTTGCCCAGCAGCTCGTACTTCGTCTTGGAGCTGTACCACATGGCGTACGGGATGGCGAGCGAGGGCAGCGTCAGGAAGGCGAACGCCAGCCAATCGAGGTAGTGCGAGCTGAACTGCTTGTTGAACTGAACCTCGGCCACGATCGCACCCTCACCCGGTTCCGAGCTGATCGAGAACTGCTCCTCGGACGCATCCTCCGTCGCCTTGTAGTTGACTTCGGCCGCGGTAAAGTTCAGATAACCGTACGTCTTCGGTCGCACCACCACGATATGCGTCACGTTCGTTTGCGGTGCAATGCGATCGATCGTGGCACTGAGCTGGCCACCGACCACCTCGAACACCTCCGGATGGAATCCGTTATCGACTGAAGAGTGGAAAGGGTAGAAAGTATCCGTACCGTTAGCATCGCACCACTAGTCCCGGAACCAACCCCCCGGTTTTCCATTCACTTACCCAAACGGACATTCACGGCCGGACCGGATCCAACGTTGTACAGCGTGTACTTGACGACGACATCGCGGGCCTCGACGAGGTACTTGTTGAGGATGTGCTTGGAGACGAGCAGCCGGGCCGTGTTGTCTTCATTGGCCATTCCGAGCTGGCTGACGGCGAGCAGGGCCAGCAACGCGGCGTACACGTAGTTCTTCATGGTTCTGCGGTTGACCGGCACGAAAAGGGAGAGTTTATCTCGACGGAGCAGGCCTGGCACACCACCGGACTTACCTTGCTTGTGCGTTGATCTTTTTTGCGAGATAAACAACCAGACGAGCGTCGTAATCCTGCGAGAAACCGGCCTGCGATCTTGCGAGCTGCAAAATTGTACACGTTTCACCGCGGGTTGTGACCAAAGAGTTTTCTCCCCTTCCACAAAGTTCCGCGTGGCCCGTGTTGTCCCACTGAACACACGCGATTCAAAGCGGCTAACTCGAGTAGCGTTCGTATAGCGGTTGTATAGCTCGGACCTGAAACTGTTCGATTCGAGCAATTCACCACACGGTGGGCGAGAGTGGTATCAGTGGCCAAAATCCTCAAGGTGACTCAAGGTGAGCCGCAAGGTGACGCTGGTGTGGCTACGAGAGCGAGGCAGCGCGGCGGTTGTTTTTCCGGCCACAAATCTCGGCTCAGCTGTTTCAGTGGGTCTTGTTTGGTGCTTTTCATCGTTCACCTTTCGCCGTCTTCTTTGTGGCCAAAGCATGTCCGTAACAATCGAAACCATTCCCACGGCACCGTTCGAGGGCCAAAAACCCGGCACTAGTGGTCTGCGGAAAAAGGTAACCACCGGTAACACCGGAGTCGGAGTAGCCCCGTTCCTAACTTCCATTCCGTTTCGCTACAGGTTAAAGTGTTTACTCAGAAGAATTACACGGAAAACTTTGTCCAGTGTATCCTCGATGCGAACGGTGCGGCCCTCGCCGGTTCGACGCTCGTCGTAGGAGGCGACGGACGGTACTTCTGCAAGGAAGCGTGCGAACTGATCGTGAAACTATGCGCGGGGAATGGAGTGCGGAAGTTGCTGGTCGGCCAGAACGGTATCCTCTCGACACCGGCCGTTTCCAGCTTGATCCGGCGCCACAAGGCCCTGGGTGGCATCGTGCTGACCGCATCGCACAACCCCGGCGGTCCGGAGAACGATTTCGGCATCAAGTTCAACTGTGAAAACGGTGGCCCGGCCCCGGATGCCTTCACCAACAAGATCTACGCGCTGTCGGGCGAGATCAAGCAGTACAAGCTGGCGCAGGTGACGGTCGACGTCGCGAAGATCGGTGTAACGAATGCCGAGGTGGCCGGCAGCCCGTTTACCGTCGAGGTGATCGATTCGGTGGCCGATTACGTGACGCTGATGAAGGAGATCTTTGATTTTGAGCGGCTGAAGGACTTCGTAAGTGGAAAATCGCGACCGGATGGTCAACCGCTGAAGATGCGTATCGATTCCATGAACGGCGTGACGGGAAGCTACGTGAACGAGATCTTCGTCGGTTGCCTGGGTGCATCGACGGATGGGGTCGTGCACACGACTCCGCTGCCCGATTTCGGTGGTCTCCATCCCGATCCCAACCTAACGTACGCCAAGGACCTGGTGGATACGGTACGGGCCGGTGATTACGATATCGGAGCTGCGTTCGATGGTGACGGCGATCGTAACATGATCATTGGCCGGAAGGCTTTCTTTGTGACGCCGAGCGATTCACTGGCCGTCATCGCCCACTATCTCGAGTGCATTCCGTACTTTAAGCGTCACGGTGTGCAGGGATTGGCGCGCAGCATGCCCACCGCATCGGCCGTCGATCGTGTGGCGGAAGCACTGGGCAAGGAGATGTTCGAGGTGCCGACGGGCTGGAAGTACTTCGGTAATCTGATGGATGCCGGACGGTTGTGTTTGTGCGGTGAGGAAAGCTTCGGTACCGGTTCGAACCACATCCGCGAGAAGGATGGCGTCTGGGCGGTACTGGCCTGGCTATCGATCATGTCGCACACGGGCAAGAGCATCGAGGAGATCTGCGTCGAGCACTGGAGGCGTTACGGGCGGAACTACTTTACGCGCTATGACTACGAAGAGTGCGATCTGGCACCGTGCAATGAGATGATGGCGACGCTCGAGACGACCATCACCGATCCGGCGTTCGTTGGCCGCGAGCTGAGTGCCGGTGGCAAGACGTACAAGGTGAAGCTGGGCGATAACTTTAGCTACAACGATCCGATCGATAAGTCCGTTTCGACGAAGCAAGGCCTGCGGATCGTGTTCACCGATGGTAGCCGCGTGGTGATGCGCTTGAGCGGTACCGGCAGTTCCGGTGCCACGGTGCGCCTGTACATCGATTCGTACGAAAAGGAAAATGTGCTCGGTAGCGCATGTGAGATGTTGAAACCACTGATTGACATCGCGCTCGAGGTGTCCAAACTGCCCAGCTACACCGGTCGCAACGCACCCACCGTTATCACATAAGCGCCTGCCCGTTGTTCCAATCCTCGCGCTCGCAGGATCCCTTACTTGGAGTTACCCGATAGTACACAGAACCACAAACACACGTACGATAACGCGGCAGTGTGCATTTGGATGTTTTGTTTGTTTGTTTTTTCTCTATAATCTAGGATTGTTTTGATTGATATTTGTGCTAGCATGCACGGCCAATAAAGTTGAATTTGTTTTTCGAAAAGCAACGACACGTTTCAGAATTACTCCTTTTAGTTGACGACACTAAGTAGGCGTTTCATAGTTACGGGTTACGGGATTCATGCACAGTAGGCTCCTCTCTACACGATGCCACAGGACCAAATGGCATCCAAAACGGAGCTGACCACTTGCCATGCTACTCATTTACCTACCTCACAGCGTCGAATAGATTGGCGGGTGACGATATCTTATCGATGAAAACAAATCAAAATCCACTTATCACGGTTTGTCGTCAGCAGGCGACTTCTCCAAAACATCTAATCCACAACCGGCGCAGCATATCGCTGCACATTCTGCCTATCTTTGCGGCTCGATGCGGCCATGATAAAAGATAACTTTTGGAGCTCGTGGAACACCAGTCAGCTATCGGCCCGACAGTCAGCTATCGGCACGGCTGTGTTCCGGTATCGATACAGAGATATACGATAGCTAGCGTAGCGAACGGACGGACAACAATTCAACGGCGAACCTTTTGTGTCCCCGAGAACGTGAATTCAATCAATCACCTGCTTAAGGGTCGGACATTATGGAACCCGTGTTAAGTGACTACGAACAGCGTATCCGAGACCTGGAGAGCACCAATCGGGCGCTAAGGGACAAGCTGTCGGAACATGATAAATTGGTAAGCCGGACCGCGGTCCTCACGGCAGCTTGCCACCGGCAGGTTCGGCATTTCTGCATTTAAGTTTGCTTCGCTCTCCTACGTTCCTGTACAGCGCAAAGTCTACATCGAGGACCTGAACGGTATGAAGGGTTCACTGGGGAATCTGCAGGACTTGCTCATGAAGTGCCGGGCCGACATTATGTGCCACGAGATGCTAATGGACGCACAAGGAGAGGATGGCACCGTACAGCCAGGAGGTAGTAGTAGTCCGGAAGTGGTGTCGCTTCAGGCTCAGCTGGAGATTTGCAAAAGTGATTTGGCCGAGCAGCGGGCCGCGTATCAGGAGCTGTTGATTGAGAAAAATCGCATCACGTCCGAGCTGCAGCTTCTGCTGCAAAAGAACCATCAGCTCTCTGTACACAACGCTCAAACGATGTAAGTAGTGATTCGAATTAAATGTCCATTTATCGTTAAAAAAAAATCCCGTCCGCATCCGTGTCTTCCGCCCACAGCCGAGCGCAGCCATCACAGAACACGGTGCGGCCTAGACCGATGGACGGGAACAGCAAGCTGTACGGGACGTCGCCGGCCGGGTTCGAGCGCCACATTGAACCTTGCCCGCACTGCAATAATGTTTTCGGTGATTTCATGACGCTCGAAACGCACATTAAAGATTGTCCCGGGCTTGATTACTGACCGATAGCAGGCTGATAAACTGGTGCTTCTGTTTGGGTAGGCTGTTTATGGCGGGTGTACTGCTGTGTGCTCCTTGCGTACGCGCGATAACAAAATAAAAGGACTTAGCTCTCTGCGAGTGCGAATGCAATCAGGTGTGTGGCCATTTATATTCGTTTGCGGAATCCCTGCAGCTTACCTGAAATGCCGTGCATCCATAAACCTCCGGCGATTATTTACTGCCTGCGGAGCAGTGCAATGATTCTTCACTTAATCGCACGTGCACGCGCGGTCGTAACGGTTCATTTTCAAATCCACTTTTTCACGAGCGAGCGAATTCACCACGGACGAGTTTTCACCACTGCGTGTGCGTGTGGGTGTGTGTGCAGTGCGTGAGCCCTAGAAATCCGTGAGCCAAGTCCGTGAAATCCGTGGATATTTTTAGCAGAACCGTAAAAGGGTGCAAAAAGAAGGCGCTGAGCATAATAATAAACATATTGCCGCCTACCACCGTGTGGTTGTTGCTGCGTGCGAAGAAGCTCGCTAGAAGCCGTTTTCCAGAAGCGTTTTCCTGCGTGCGTGCCATCATCGATCGGTAGCGTAAACAAAACCCGAAAACCAGCAAACCAGCAGCACCACCATGGCAAACGTCTGTGAACCTCTCACGCTGGCCAAAGGTAACGGGCGTCCCGGGTGGCGCATTTTCTTCCCTATCCCACCCACCGTTAACCATGCCGGGCCCTTCTCCCTTTCTAGATGTGAAACGATCGATAGAGCTGCTGGAAAAGCTACAGATGAGTGGGGAGGTTCCGGCCACCAAACTGGCCGCCCTCCAGAAGGTGCTGCAGAGCGATTTCCTGAACGCGGTCCGGGAGGTGTACGAGCACGTCTACGAGACGGTCGATATTCAGGGTTCGCTTGATGTGCGAGCGTCGGCCACAGCCAAGGCAACGATCGCGGCGTTTGCCGCAAGCGAGGGTCACGCCCATCCGCGCGTCGTGGAGCTGCCAAAGACGGACGAGGGGCTCGGGTTCAACGTGATGGGCGGCAAGGAACAGAACTCACCGATCTACATTTCCCGCATCATTCCGGGTGGTGTAGCCGATCGGCACGGTGGGCTGAAGCGCGGCGATCAGCTGCTATCGGTGAACGGTGTCTCGGTGGAGGGCGAAAACCACGAGAAGGCGGTGGAACTGCTGAAACAGGCGGTCGGTTCGGTGAAGCTCGTCGTCCGCTACACACCGAAGGTGCTGGAGGAGATGGAGTTGCGTTTCGATAAGCAACGAGCGGCCCGAAGACGTCAGCAGTACTAAGTAGCCGGGTCGCCGTCGGCGTCGCGGCCGTTTCCCCGTTTTGTAATCCCCATGGAAACGTTCCGTTTCGTTTAGCCAAACTACTCCGCAGCGTGCTGCGATTAGGAGGGGGAGGAGCTGGTGTGAATCCGTATCGTGTGTATGTGTTCGTGTTCATGTTATTTGTGTGTTCCCCGTAAACCGATTCTCATTACTCTGCGATACCGGAGTAAAACGCTGGAGGCATCTTATTCGTATAAAAAAAGAAGTGAGGATCGAAGATCGTTATTTAATATAGTACACACTTGTCCGCTCTGTAATTGTACACCACATCTCTGGCATCCTGCACGAGAGCCGCCATCTGTTTTTCGTCCATTATCGCCACAACCTACTAGTGCATTTGCGTTGATGCATCCTCTAGTTCTCTGGCATCTAAGAAACTCCCGTGGGCCACCGATCACGCGCTGATAGTTCCCTTAGAAAAAAAAGAAACGGAAACATGCCAATAGTAAGGAATGGTTCTGCCTTCTGCCCGGAAGAACCCGGAATGCCATTGGCCGTGCACATCTCGTACGGTGCGCTGCACCAACCAACGCCACTGGCACTGTTTTGTCTAATGCCACAAACACCGAAACCAATAGGAATCGTAATAAAGTAATTCGCCCTAACTTACCTGATAAACCACGATCCGCGTACACTCGCGTTCTGTGCGCGCCCTATCGTTTCCTCCTGCGCTAGCTCTCGTACTTTTCCACCAGATGTTTCGTGCCGTACTCTTCGTACTGGTTTCGGCTCATACAGGACTTTAGGAAGCTGAGTGATTGCGAATACTGTTTTCCACCCTGCCAGGCGTACGTTATAGGGCTACACGATGGTGGTACGATGAAAGAAAGGAATGGTTGTTAAGGTTACGCTAAATGTCCGCCGCTGGTCGCATTCTTACTTCTTTGGCACCATCACATTCACCTCGTACTCGTCCGGTGCTAGGGCACGTACATCCTTCTCCACTCGTGTCTGCATGCCCGGGAAGAGTGCACAGCCACCG
>NC_064878.1:50876048-50886048 GCF_943734665.1 Anopheles aquasalis | reverse complement strand
ATATCATTGAAATGTAATTACAGCAACGGATGTTCGTTATCAACTGCCACCACAAACTGTCCGCGATTACCTCATAACCGCAACAGGCAATGACTATCTGCCTTACGCTGCCGCGACCACAATCTTTCCGCGAAGAACCATGCATCATTAATGTATCGTGCGCTCTAACTATGAACCATTGCTTGTAAGCAACCGATGCCAAATACGATACGAGGCGTCGTCATTCGTGGCGTCCTAAGTTAAGTTTCCGTTGATAAATTGCACGATGTTGAGCTGCGAAGGTGTAATAAAAGCACTATTGTAATGACCACTTTAACGACACTACTGTGAGTACATCCACCACGAATCTCAGTCAGATCACCGTTCACAGGGTTGAGTTCTGTTTAATAAAAAAAAGTGTAATTATAATTTATTGTACAATTGCGTTTGATTTGAGATTGAACCCGGAAATCATTGTCGCAGCACTGGCGTCTCATTCATTCATTCATTCATTTGGGGATAATCGCCCGAAAAATATATTCCTATTATCTCTCTCTCTCTCTCTCCCTGGAGGCCAGCAAACGTACACAGCACGAATGGTGATTGGCGGCGGATTCTGCTGAACTTTGTAAAACTTAACTATCTCCTTAAACCGCTTACCGCTAGTTTCGAATTTGTACATGGCAAACGGATGCTACTGTGAGACCGTGGCAAAAGGTTGCGGGACCACACAGTGGTCGGCACGCGGATCGTCGTTTACAACACCCGTCACTCCGGCGGCGTCACTCCGAACGACTCGGCGAAGTAGTGCGGATAGAGCTCGGTGTGCTGGCAGATGACATGCTGCACCCAGTCAAACTCGGACGTAAGGCACTTCTGACACAAATCGCAGCAGTACGACTTCGTTGGCTTATCCTGGCGATAACGAGTATGGAAATGAAAAAGAAAAGGAGGAAATCAAGATCATGCGAAGAAAAGAAAAGACGGTGTCGTCGCCGGGAACGTACCTGCACTTGAAGAGCGAACCGGTTCAGATTCCGCGTGTCCCGGGCATGCGTCTTTTCCACGTGCTTCAACCAATTGTCCGCCATGGTGAAGTTCATTGGGCACAGTTTGCATGTGAAACTCCGGTACTGTCGTTTCCGATAGACTGCAACTGGACCGCGTGTGGCGAAGGGTGTTGTAACGGCGACACGTTGCTGGCTCGTTTGATTCATGCTGGAATCGATCCGAACCCGGCTACTGGGCTGCACGCTGGTTCCCACCACCGGTGGTAGCCTACTGGCAGCGCTGTTACTTTGGCAACCAACATCGCCCACTACGCCATTACTTGCGTAGCCGTTGCTCTCTACCTTAATTACGCCGCCGTTGATTTCTAGTTTGGTTTCGCACCCTACTTCCTGTGGCGAGTTTGGGAAAGAAGGTGGCGGTGTCAGATCGGCTTCAGGTTTCACGCACGACACGGTTGGGTTGTCTACGCTCTCCTGTACACTCTCAAGTGTATCAGGAGGTTGGTCAATGGCTATGTTTCGTTCAGCCGTTCCTTCCTTTGGCTCCTGTTCAGCTTCATCGCACGGGCTTTCACTCTTTACTGCTTGCCCAACCTCGTCCTCTTCGACGCCGTTATCATCCACGCCCAGGATTTCATACTCATCCCCATCGTCCCCGTCACTATCTTCTTCGTCACTCTCTTCACTGTCCTCCTCCTCCTCCTCCTCCTCCTCACCGTCAACATCATCATCAAACTCATCGATGCTGCGCGCTTCATCTTCTTCGCCGGTAGCCTGCTCCTCGTCTTCTTCGTTCGTCTCGTGATTCTCGTCCTCACCCTCGTCCTCCTCCTCTTCTTCGTCCTCATCCATCTCTTCCTCCTCGTTATCGTCGGCGTATTCCCCATCGGCATCATCCCCATCCTCGTCCAAGTCCGAACGCAAAAGATCAAAACCAAGCTCGGACGACACCTCGATCAGCTCGATCTTATCGAACTCATCCACATCCGATAGGGATGGCGATGGGGATGGGGATGGCGATGGCGATGGCGATGGCTCATGCCGTCGAGCTCTCTTTCTAGCCTGCCTACTGTTCTCCTCTATTTCTTCCGAACGACTTCGCCCACGCTTTGTACCACCATTTCGCCTACGATCTGATTGCACCTTCTCGTGTACCGCACTTGGAAGCCCAGCGTTCAGCTGCTGTTCCGGTTGACTGACCAGTGGTTCATTGGATTCACCCCTCGATTCACTCCAGAACCCACGAATCTTCAATTGCACGGCACAGCGCCACACATCGTCGATCATGTTGGCCGGAATAGACGCTTCCCCGGAATAGATGAACTGTAGCAGCAGCTCCATCACTTTCAGTGGTATATCCGTCGGGAGTATCATCAAAACTGCACCCAAGCCCACAATAGCGCTTACTTTTTCGAAGATAGCCGCAAAGTACTGAAAACAGGCCACCGTTGAAAGCAATATTTGTTAGACAGAAGCAAGCCTCGAATCTCGAAACAGGGCCATGTCTTACCGGACTGTGGTTGCACAGTATCACACGGTGTGCAGGAAGCGTTATCGTTTCGCCCTCGTGCCACACAACCAGTGTCACGTCGGCCAGCATGTTATTGCTGTGGAGAAAGAGAATCAGAGAACCTGCTGTTAGTATCGAATCCTAGTGACTGTTGACTCCGGCTCAATCTGCCCTACCAGTACAGCTTCGCATAGTAATCGTCGATGGTCTCCAAACGATGGTTGCTTTTGATTTGCAGTAACCTTTGCCTCGGTTCTCGTGACCGGTCTGAAAGGGGTACGAGAGAAGAACTTATGCTTTTGGTGTGCAGGATTGAGATGAAAGTAGCGTACCTTTTGATGTTGTTCTACTCTCGCTTGCTTTGTGCTTCAATGTCCTCAGTGGTGGTGGCGGAGGCGTTGGCGGTGGTGAAGGTGTCTCTTCTCCGCACGTATCATCGTCGGTCGTCATTTTTTGCTGTTTATGTTGTATTCTCCGCAGTTTGCGCTGCCATTGCTGTTGTGATCTCTGTTGTTGTTCATGTAGCTGCTGCTGTTGCTTCAGCTCCTGCCAGCGTTTTTGTTTCTGTGCCTGTCGCTGATGCTGCTGTTGTTCTTGTCGGTGTTGCTGTTTCTGCTCTTGTCGATGTGGCTGATGTTGCTGTTGCTCTAGCCGGTGTTGCTGTTTCTGTTCTCGCCTCTTCTGTTGTTTCTGTTGTTCTTGCCGGTTTTGCTGTTTCTGCTCTTGTCGCTGATGCTGCTGTTGTTCTTGCCGGTTTTGCTGTTCCTGCTCTTGTCGCTGCGGCTGTTTCTGTTGTTCTTGCCGGTGTTGCTGTTTCTGATCTTGTCGATGCGTTTGATGTCGCTCTTTCTGTTCTTGTCGATGCGGCTGATGTTGCTGTTGCTCTTGCCGGTTTTGTTGTCTCTGTTCTTGTAGCTGCTGTTGCCGGTTTTGCTGTTTCTGTTCTTGTCGGTGCTGCGGTGGATGTCGTTGCGTCGTCGATGGTATCGGTTGTCGGACCATTTTATGCGGTTGCTGCTGCTCGGTTAGCTTTGGTTGCTGTTGCTGGTTTGTTTGCCGTGGATGCTGCTGTGCCGGCACAAGCTGCCGTTGAGGCAATTTTTGCTGTTGCCGGGCTTTTGCTTGTTGCTGTAGTTTGTTTTGTTTCTGTTGTATTTCTTCCTGCAATTCCTTCAATAACGGTCTCTGTGGCAAAGATGGCTGGTTCTGAACGATATCTTTATCCTGTGACTGGTCTGATTCTTCATTCTCTTTGATACGATCCTCTTCAAGACATTCCTCTTCGAGACGCTCCGCTTCGAGACGTTCCGCTTCGAGACGTTCCTCTTGGAGACGTCCTGCTTCGAGACGTTCCGCTTCGAGATGCTCCTCTTCGAGAGGTTCTTCTTCGAGACGCCCCTCTTCGAGACGCTCCTCTTCAAGACGCTCTTCTTCGAGACGCTCCTCTTCGAGACGCTCCTCTTCGAGACGCTCCTCTTCGAGACGCTCCTCTTCGAGACGCTCCTCTTCGAGACGCTCCTCTTCCAGACGCTCCTCTTCAAGGCGTTCCTCTTCGAGGCCGTCATCTTCGAGGTGTTCTACTTCCATCGCTTTATCGTCGCTTAGCGTCTCCTTCTGCGATTCACCGTTTTCCTCTAACCGCTCCTCCTCCAGATATTGCGGTTCCGTAGACAAAATCTCACCGCTGTTTATAATATACGTAGTTGCCCGTAGCTTTGGTTCTGCTTCCATCTGCGGCACTTCATAATTCATGAACTCTTGGATTTGGTAGAACAACGGCCAGTTCGATGGTCGCCCAGAGGCTTGAGATAGGACGGCCTCCTTTCTACGGATAAAGGTAACGATTGGTCTGAGTAAAATCGCTGCTCCAGACATCCCGATAGCGTGCGTAGAGCTGCCCGAGCAGCGGCTTACCTGAACTTGGCGGCTAGGTTGTGGATGCGTCCCCGGACATCTTCTAAAGATGCACTGTACCCTTTCCGCACCATCTCGTCCACAATGCGACGGTAAATCGGCACCGGATGATCCCGTTTCAACTGCAGGTCTTTATAGTAGTAGCTCCACACTCGCACAAGGTGCTCCAATTTGGTGGTCGTCCAGCGGTTCTTGGTTCTCCGCATTTGCCCAATGCCGGACGGTCCCGCCTGCGGAGCGGTGCTCATGATGGCACACTTGTTCACTTTAAAAAGACACTTTTATTCGCTTTACTACTGCTGCCCCACGCAAGATCTCGCGGGTCGATCATTCCAAAGCGAGCCAAAGTAAATATTGTGGTGCCGTCCGGTTTGACAGCTGCCGCGCCAAAAACACCGTCGGCGGCGGCGTCGTTTGATGAAACAAAAAAAAAACAGATAATTGGTTAATTTCAATCGTAAAATGAAAAATCATTTGAAAATCCACCGCTTTCACTGCCCCGCTAAATCGCCATTCGTCACAGAAAGTTGTTTAATTTGAAATTCTATATTTTTTTTGCCCCGTCCTGTCAGTGGACGCTTGGGCCAATGGCGTCATTGACAGCCGCCGCGAATCCAGACTTTTTCCTTCGCCAGCGACCCGGACAAAGTGATTTTATTCGTTTTTCCAGTGCGGCATCAACTCGGTAGGCTTGGTTGCTAGCCCAAACGTATCGCCAAACCCCCGGGGATCCAGTGAAAAGTGCGAAAAGTGCCGTGGGGCTGTGTAAAGTGATCTAAATATGATGAATATATCACGGCGTTGATGCTGGGTCGCGCGGTGACGAGTGGTGGCGTTGTCGTTTTTTTTTTTTTGCAACTCTGGCTCCCGATTCTCGCGTCATCTTTTCTCCGCGCGTTTCTGTGCAAACCGAACATCGAGGCCAGGGTAATGCTGCGGCAGGGTGGTGGTAAGTGCTCCTCGCTGTGGCTGCTGTACGCTTAGAAAGCCACAAAAGGCGTACACGGCAACAACAACAACACCGCTACGGCAGCAGCGTATGCGGTACAAAGCGGTATCGGCCGGACGAGTATCCGCAGTAGTGCAAGATGGTGGTTTCCAAGGAAGGCAGAAGGCGACGCCGAGTCGCCGATCCTAGTCCCAGTCCTGCCGATAGTAACGCAGCGCCAGCAAACACTAGTGTGACAACCAGCAGTACTACGCCTCCCGAACGGGAGCTCTCCCCTCCGGAAATACCGAAACGGTAAGTCTCCTTTGACGGTCGGCGCCACCTTTGGCTTGCCCGGCGCTCAGCACTTACTTGGATCCGTTTCGCTTCTAGGCCGAAGGTGCATGCACAGCGCAAATTCGCCCAGGGCCAGGGTACCACATCGTCTGCCTATCTTAACTCCTACTCGTCTGCCCCGCCAACACCGGCCAAGGATGCAGCAGGCCGACCGAACGCGAACGGTGGTAACGGTACCGCTCTCGCGCCCGGATCATCATCGGCACCCGGTTCGACTGGTGGCACCGGTACACCCGGTACACCGGATGGTGTTGCCACGACGCAGCAAATGACCGAACTGCTGCCTAACAAGCGGCCAAACACGGAAGATTTCCTTACATTCGTGTGCTTCCATCGCACCTCTGCGTTGCCTCCGGCTTTGGACTTTTTCAATAAGTCAGCATCCGCCACCGGTTCCGGTGCAGCTGCTGCTACCACCGGTGGTCGAGGCACAAGCTCTACGGGCGGTACAAGCAGTTCCAGCAGAGTGGCTGCAGCAGCGAAACGGAAAGAAGAAAAGACGCCACCGAGCGCCACCAAAGAGGTCGTCACGACCAAGGGAGGCCCACCACCACCAGCATCATCGACTACTGTTGTAACCCCGGCAACGTCAGCGCCTTCTACGTACATGCCATTTGCAGTGCGCAAAAGGGCCGCCGAACCGCCGGTTGCCGAATTGCGATCCGATCGAAAGCAGCGATCCCAGGATAAGGTGCAGGCGTTGCGCAAAAAGTATCGCGATCAGCGTGTAGCTAAGCTTCGGGCAACAACCGGTAACACGAGGTCGGGTGTACGGGGCGGAGCCGCTACGGCGAAAACCCGTTCCGCCGCAAGCCGGGAGCGCGAAAGCACGGAAGAAGAAGAGGATACGGGCGAAGAAGCGGCCGAAGAAGAGGTAGAGGAGGAGGAGGAAGAAGAAGAAGTGGATGCCGAGGAGCAGAAAGACACCAAGAAACCGAGGGAAACTGTCAAACCGAGCCGCAAGGGGCCAAATACCAAGCAGGAGTCGAAGGACTCGCAACCAGAACCCGATGGTGTAGAGGATGGCGAGGCAGAAGACAAACAACAAACAGGCGCTAAGCGAAAAAGTGGTCTCCGGAGTGGCAATACTATCGCTCAATCCGTGACTCAACCGAAAGCAAACACTAAAGTGACAAAGGTAGCGGAAGGGGTAAAAAGCGATAGCAAAGATACCGCGCGAAAGGATCAACCAACAGGGGAAGAAGGAAAGGGCAAAAAATCGGTTAAAAAAGAGGAATCAGCCATCGAAGAAAGCCCCAAGGGCGCAAAGAAGGGTAGCAAAGGCGAAGAAGCTGATGGTGGCAAGCGTACGACTCGGCTGTCCGCGTTGCGGAATCCAACGAAAGTTGCAAAAGAATCAAGTTCCGAAGATGATGAACCACTGTCACGGACTATGGCGAACAGCGATATCGATAAGCGATCGCCGGTGGAGTTGGATTTGGGTAAAACCACACGCTCTGGCCGTAGTCGAAAATCGGATCCGACCGGTGGTACGACTGCTGCTAATCGAAGCGAGAAGAAGGACCCAGGCGAAACGCAAGACAAGAAAGCCCGCCGATCGGTGTCTGTGCTCAGCCGACGATCGGACGTTAGCTCGCAGCCGAATGACGCCGTTGGTGCTGCCAGTAGTTTAGCGAAAAATGTTCGTAAAGGCGAGCCGAGAGCTAAGCAACAGCGAACCGCCACAGATGATACCGTCGGCGATGAGATGAACCGTGATCCGAAAGAGGAACCTTCAACCGAACCCTCTTCATCTCCGACAGCGGCCTCCGGTCGAAAGCAACCAGCAGGCGCACGGAAAAAACGTGAAACGGCAGCCAAAAAAGCGGCCACAACACCAACAATCCCAGAACCGACGGAAACGCGCGAGCAGGCGGAGAGCGAAAAGCGACCGAATACGGCCGTCTCAAGCGCGGCTACTACTCCGGTTGAGTTGCAGCAGAGTACCGGTCGACCGTCGAGGAAAACGAAAGAAGCAGCCACACTTTATATGGAACTAATAGGCCGCAAGTTTAATCAGGATGACAAATCCGATGATGATGACGCCTCTTCGCTAGACAGCCTTGAGCTACCGAACGTACGCCGGTTGGAGCAGATGGAGAACGAGCTCAAGAAGGCGAATGCGGGTAAGAAGGAAACCAAGGCAACCGCCGCTGCTGTTGCCGCTGCCTCCGTATCCACTACGACGGTTCTTACGAAGAATGCAAAATCAAAGCAAACCGCGACCGGAGAAGAGGCTAAAAATCGACGCAAAACAGGAGAGGCTGTTGCTTCCAAAGGTGGCACAGGCGATGATGAAGCTGTTGGTAAGAAGTTGGAGAAAAGTTTCAGTGATTCCGATGAGGAACCGTTGGCCACCAAATTTCAGCGGAAAAAGCAAACACAACAACGACAACCGACGACGTCGGTAGGCGCAAAAGGAAAAGGTGGTAATGCCGCTGCAGCAACAGCAGCAGCAGCTAGTGGCGGTGCTGGTGGCAAATCAGTGAAAAGCCTGGATGGTAAAAAAGAGGAGCCTACTAGACAGAATCAGGTTGAGCAACCAACAACACCGACCACAGGGGCAAGGGCCAAACGCTCGAGCGGACTCGCTGCATCGCCAGGGAAACAGAATGGAACAACACCACCATTCTCCGGTGGAGCAGTAGGCGCTGGGAGTGCAATAAAGACGCCGGTGAAAGCTGTCGGTACACGTGGTGCTACCAACAGTTCGAACCAGAACTCTCCGGCCGCGACGCAGCCGATTCTGAATACCAATCAGGATCCATTGCGCACCCCTGAGTCATCATCGACGAGGTTGAATCGTTCGGCCGACAACAACACCACTCTTCAATCGACGATCGTTGAGGCGAGTGAAAGTCCGACGAAAGTGGTCCATCCAACGTTGCCAACTCCACCTCTCCTGAATATACCGACCGTACCGATACCGATGAACCGTACCGATGCTCCTCCTGGCTCACCGTTCACTCGGCAAATGGTTAAACCATCTGAACTGATAGTACCCTCTGGTCAGCTGAAAAGCTCTCCTCCGGGAGCACTGACTGGGATTGGCTTCACTCCTGAAATCCCTTTCAACCGCACCACAGGAAAGAGCGCGGAACTGATTGCGCTCAGCAGCACGGATTTTATGAAGAGTTTTGAGGAACATGCGGCAAGCGAGGCCGCCAAAGCGGCCACCAGTTCGCTGCTGGGTAATCTGCTGCCGAGTAAGGAAGAATCGGAAAAGATTTTCGGTATCGCTAGTGTCAGCTTGGCGCAAAGTTCGGGTCCGCTCGATACCAAATGTACGCTGGGCAAGTGTGGATCGGTCCACAAGCCTCCGCTGGGTCCGCCCGTGTTGACCGAATCACTCCTTGGCGGTCATTTGTCGCCGAGAGATCGTCGAAAGGCGAAGGTGAACATGACACATGAACAGATACAGAGATGGATCGATGAGTCGTCCTGGTCCCCGATCGAGGACGATCTGCGCGAGGAACCAGAGATCTCGAGTGCATCCATGAGCCGTACACCTCCGCCACCGGGTCAAACGGCCTGGGATCGGTTAACAGCATCGGAATCAAACAATCTGAATGTGCCAACGGTAGTGTCCACACCGGTTACAACACCGACAACCAGTGCACTGGTAACATCCGCTCCCGTCACCAGCACACCCGTCACAACTACCGGTACGGGGGAAGAGGTGAATAACAAAGCATCAGCGACGACGATGATCACCCAAAGCTCACCACAGACCGCTATCGTCGGAGGGGGAACGATCGCACCGAAACCGACCTCGGAGCTGCTTGCACCGAAGGCAGGGGCTATTGCATCTCCCCCGGTCGCAACTGGTACCCGTGGAGGAGGAAAGGGCAACGAACGAGAATCACCATTGGTAACTACGACTACTCCTGCCGGACGTGAAACATCCGAGGCCAATGTCACCTCTACTACCGTCAGTGGTAAGCGTGAAGCGAAGGAAGCTGAAAATCAACGAAAAAAGCTGAAACCGAACCCTGCCACTGTAACAACTAATTCATCACAAACAGCAGCCAAATCACAATCACCGGCCACAACGCCGACGGACCGTAAACCGATCTATCGAACGGCAGCTGGGCGTACTCCGGTGTACAAGCAGCAACAGGCTCAGCCACATCAACAACAGCAGCAGCATCAGCAGCAACAGGATCTTACAGCTACGGCAAAGTACCAACCATCGCAGCAAACAACGGGCGTTGCTGCTCAACCAAACCATCACCAGAATGCATCATCGTCGAATACAACGACGACAAAAGTGGCAACAGGAGCATCACAGATGGCGGCGTT
>NC_064878.1:50868548-50871048 GCF_943734665.1 Anopheles aquasalis | reverse complement strand
TCCGCAGGTGGTGTTGATTCCTTTCTCCCCATCGGTATTGCCTGCTTTTTGTCCTCTTTTTCCACATACGGCGGAAGGGTGCGTTGGCGTGAAAGATGAGCCCTCAGCTGCGGCAGCGTGTCTTGGGTCACGTGATGGCGGATGGTTTTGAAGAACTCCGTATAGTGATGTAGGTTGTGGCTATCAAGAGGGAAAGGAAACATTTTATAAGCATTTCTGACACTAGAGCTAACAAATTACTAGAACAAGCGGCATACATCATGAGTAGAATCGGTCCGAGCATCTCGCGCGTGTTGTACAGATGGTGCACATACGCTTTGGAATGCTTCTGGCACGTGTAGCAGCTGCATCCGGCCAGCAAAGGACTAAAATCTTCGGCCCATCGTGTATCCGTTGTATCCAGTTCCGTGTCGTGCTGGCTGGATTCCTGCTTCATCTCCGATTCTTCGTCGGAAACGTCGAACGAAAAGATGAGTGCCCGGTGTTGCTGTGCTGCTTTCAGATACGCGTAGCTTGTGTCGAACACGTCCACTCCTGCGGATACGAGTTCGAGCACAACGCTTGGATCGTACGCGCCGAAACATAGCCGCACCCGTTCCTGGGGCAGTGCCTTACAGACGGGTGTTACAATTGGCAGGATGGTCTCGCTGGTGAGTCTCGAAACCACGCTCGGATCGTACGTATGCAATCCTTCGATCAAATAGCCAGCAAAGTCGTGCTCCGTCTGCCGCAACCATTCGATCGCCTTCTCGCGCAATTTCTCACTGTATCCGCCAACTACGGGAGCAATCAGGCCACTTTTGCCGCTAAGCTTCTCCGATTTGCGGTGCCACTCGAGACACTCTTGGACGAACGTTTCAGTACGATCCACTGACTTCTGTTCCCGTTTCTTCGAGCATCCGAGCTCCGTGTCTCCATCGTACAGTGGCACGTACAGATCGGGCTGGAACGACTCCACCAGACGCATGTATGTGTCCACATTCACTGCGCGCCGTCCACAGCGTGTATAGATCGGTACGGCATCACGCTCCGGTACACCGGAAACGGGCGCTTCGGATGGATCGCGCAGAACCAGCATGCTCACCGCTTCGCTCTGGGCTACAAATTCACCGAGCGTCTTCTGGCATCCTTGTACCGCATCCTGCATGTGTATCGTGTTGGAAATACTCATCTGCAGGAACTGGGGTACACTGGACAGCTGCTGGAGGGCCTCTTTGCTTACATGCGGAACACTACCACCCTGTGGAATTACCAATTTATCAATTATCGCACATTATCAATTATCATAATGCTTTGCATAATGAATCATAATTAAATGTGCTTTGCGGTGACTCATTCGCACTCGGTACGTTACCTTCGTGTGGAATATGAGGCCCGGTGTCTGCAGTGCGACGTTCGGTAGACGCTCCAACCCACTCCAGAGGCCCAATCGGCCAGAACACTTCGTTACGGTGTTTAGCGTGAATTTCATCCTTTTCAACGTTGGTTTCGGTCAGCGCCTTTTTGCCGGTTTCGTGTTTTTACGTCCGGCGTTAACCCTTGACGTCGAAGGACACTGCTCTGTGATGCTAGATCCAGAAGGCGGAAAACTCGTGGACTCCTTTTTCAAATTTACTGTTGGTCGTTTCAGGATGTTGGATCTTTGCGGAAGAGTGGACAGTTTTCATACTTTCCTGTATTATTGTTTAAAACAATCATCAATCATTTCGTGACCAGTTTTGGGCGGCGACACGTGCTGGATGAACCAATTAGTAATACTGACTTCGGTGACTAAATAATTTATTGTTATTCATCTGCATCTTCGCTGCGTTCGCAGAAATACCGACGTTATATAATGTATTTTTTACTATGAAACATCCACTCTACTCCTACATCTCCTAGATGCCTCCTATCTTATCCTCTTACAAGTGTATCCTTTTTTTCTTGATTTTTTCCCATCGTGTTGCTCTCCTACTGTTGCTGCTGTTGCTGCTGCTGCTGTCTATCGAACTAAGTATCGTGCTACCAAGTACAACACAAAGCAAGAGGGCAATCCACACGGGATTTGTTTGCTTAAAACAATCGCTTCCCATTGCTTTCGATCTCTATTCGATTCTCTTCCTCGCTATCCGTATCACAGGCGAGATATCCATGCTGTGGTTGCTGCTGGTACTGGTAGCCCCACCATCAACGGCCATTCATTCATTCATTCACTGCGGATGATGCGGAGTGTTACGCCCTTACTTTCTCTGCGATTCTCAGCTCCAAATGGTATTTGCTTATCAGTTTACAAACTAAATATAATATCCTTCGTCCACTTACAGCATCTGATTTTTTAGAAGCTACAGCGAAAGGTAGAGAGAGTAAAGATGAAAACTGCCCTTCGGACGGCTCAGCAGGTGAGAGAGATTTCGTGCAGCAGTGATTGATTAACGGGACACAAAATGGACACCGTGGTCGTGCGACACTGCTCGGTGCCACTAGCCAGTTAGTAAAGACCATGATCAGTGGAATCCGTGAT